>NC_079439.1:72426477-72428977 GCF_903798145.1 Danio aesculapii
CGGGTCAAATTAAGGGTACAGTTCATATATATTACTGCTGTATTAAAGGACACAATTGTATTACAAGTAACCATTTAACTGTCACACCAAGAAAAAAAAACAATAGAATTTTTTTATTTATTGCATTTCTTAACTCCTAATGTCGCTAGTTAACACAGTCAATACATTTTCCCCCAACACATCCTATAATTTCTAAAATATCAGCCTCTACCAAATGGTTGAGATGTTGGTTTATGGTAAAAGTACCAGAATGAATAAATATACTATAAAAATATGAAGTTTAAGACCAATTTAATTACAACATAATCAAAATGAAACATTTTTGAATACTAAATCATAGCCATAAGCCATAAAATATTTCAGATTTTCATTTAACACAGTAATATACACGTTTTCTTTTTTTTACAATAAAATCTAAATCAAGTGAATTAGAACGTTCGTTTACAGCGTTTACAACCAGTAAATTGTGCTCCGAAAATGGGTTTCAATAGCGTTTTGAGTGGATTATGGACTGTTTTTGTGACACACAACTTTGAAAGGTGTGTGTAAAAGCTGTTATAATCTGTCAGATCTGTGTTTCAAGCGTGAGAGAAAAACAGTATTGTAAGTCATGTTTCTTTTCATTCTGCTTAATGACGTGCCCCCAAAAAAGAGATTTAAAATAAACAAAACAATATGATGTCTTTTGACTGCATTCTTTAATAACTACATTACACAATACTTGTACTTTTACTTTCAGTACTTGAGTAGTAAATTTTGAAATAAACTACTTGCAATACTTAAGTACAAAAAATGTTGAATACTTTAGTACTTCCACTTAAGTATGGTGCTTAAAGAGCACTTTTACTTCTACTCAAGTCACTTTTTGATAGAGTACTTGTACTTTTACTTAAGTCTGGGTCTCTAGTACTTTATACATCTCTGCTGCTTACCAAAGCTGCATTTACTTGATCAGAAATACAGTGCTTATAGTGATGTTGTGAAATAAATGACTTTGTATAAGATTAACATATATCTTTACATATTATTAATATTCATTCATTCATTGTCCTCCGGCTTAGTTCCTTTTTTTCATCTGGGGTCGCTACAGCAAAATGAACCTTACACCAACTTATCCAGCATATGTTTTACACAGCGGATGCCCTTCCAGCTGAAACACCCATACACACTCATTCACCTATAGCGCATGTGTTTGGACTGTGAGGGAAACCGGAGCACCCAGAGGAAACCCACGGTTTCATAGAAATGTTTGTGGGCGACGCAGTGGCGCAGTAGGTAGTGCTGTCCCCTCACAGCAAGAAGGTCGCTGGTTCGAGCCTCAGCTGGGTCAGTTGGCGTTTCTGTGTGGAGTTTGTATGTTCTCCCTGCATTTGCGTGGGTTTCCTCCGGATGCTCCAGTTTCCCCCACAGTCCAAAGACATGCGGTACAGGTGAATTGGGTAAGCTAAATTGTCTGTAGTGTGTCAGTGTGAATGAGAGTGTATGGATGTTTCCCAGAGATGGGTTGAAGCTGGAAGGGATCTGCTGCGTAAAACTTGTGCTGAATAAGTTGGCGGTTCATTCCGCTGTGGCGACACCGGATTAATAAAGGGACTAAGCCGAAAAGAAAATGAATGAGTGATGCTATATATATGCTAATTTGATATACAGTTCCCATCTATAATTAGTGCTCAGGTATCAAATTTAATATTATTTAATATTTGTTATTATTATTATCATTATTATTATTAATATTATTATTATTATTATTATTATTATTATTATTATTATTATTATTATTATTATTATTATTATTATTATTATCATTATTATTATTATTATTATTATTATTATTATTATTATTAATAATAATAATACTAACATTATTATTATCATTATTATTATCAATAGCATTTTCAATATGTCTTTGCTTTCACAATTCAAATTATGCTTTCTTAATTTGAATAACATTATTTTTCTAAACCCATAATCTGACAAAAACATGAAGCATAATCACTTTTTCAATGTTTTCAGCATTGATAATACTTATAATATGATATTACGATATTACGATAATATGATTAATTCAATAGTAATACTATTTCACACCATTACTTCACACTTTATATTTTTACAAACCATCGACTGGTAAACTATGAATGTGAATGATCAAAACTCAATTTAATTTAAATATTAAATAATAGAAAATAATCCTAAATATATCAATGCGTGATCATACTTAAAATATGAGTCAGATTGAAATGTTTATTTTCTGCCCTGTGTAATTTAATAAGTGTCTTACAGTAAATCTGATTTTGCTTTATCACATGAAGATGAAGAAATAAACATTGTGCCTGCCTGCATTCTGAGCTCCACTCGTATTGAGCATGATTCGATCAGGGAAAGGAAAAGATAACCAAATCTCCAACATTTATTTATGGAAATCAATACTAACACTGGCTGGAGGATTCAGAGCTGTTGATCCGGCCGCTTTCAGGCCTTCAGAGTTTCATAAAGCTAT
>NC_079439.1:72431477-72436477 GCF_903798145.1 Danio aesculapii
CTGGATAGATGGAAGGATGGATGGATGGATGATAGACAGAACGATAGAACAATGGAAGGATAGATAGATGAATGCATGGATGGATGGATAAAAGGATATATAGATAGATGGACAGAAAGATAGAAAGATGGATGGATGGATGGATAGATGGAGGGTAGGATGGATGGGTGAATTAATATACAATAGATGGATAGACAGAAATATAAATGGATGGATGGATGGATGGATGGATGGATGGATGGATGGATGGACGGACAGATGGATGGATAGATGAGTCCGTGGATGGATGGAAGATAGATGTGTTTAGTGAGTGTGTTTTTGTTTTGATGAGTGCGTTTTTGCTTTAGTGAGTGTGTTTTTGCTTTAGTGAGTGTGTTTTTGTTTGCAGTGAGTGTGTTTTTGCTTTAGTGAGTGTGTTTTTACTTTAGTGAGTGTGTTTTTGTTTGCAGTGAGTGTGTTTTTGTTTGCAGTGAGTGTGTTTTTGTTTGCAGTGAGTGTGTTTTTGTTTCAGTGAGTGTGTTTTTGTTTCAGTGAGTGTGTTTTTGTTTCAGTGAGTGTGTTTTTGTTTGCAGTGAGTGTGTTTTTGCTGAACTGAGTGTGTTTTTGTTTTAGTGAGTGTGTTTTTACCTCAGTGAGTGTGTTTTTGTTAGCAGTGAGTGTGTTTTTGTTTGCAGTGAGTGTGTTTTTGCTTTAGTGAGTGTGTTTTTGTTTGCAGTGTGTGTGTTTTTGCTGAACTGAGTGTGTTTTTGCTTTAGTGAGTGTGTTTTTGCTGAATTGAGTGTGTTTTTGTTTTAGTGAGTGTGTTTTTGCTGAACTGAGTGTGTTTTTGTTTGCAGTGAGTGTGTTTTTGTTTGCAGTGAGTGTGTTTTTGTTTGCAGTGAGTGTGTTTTTGCTTTTAGTGAGTGTGTTTTTGTTTTAGTGAGTGTGTTTTTACCTCAGTGAGTGTGTTTTTGTTAGCAGTGAGTGTGTTTTTGTTTGCAGTGAGTGTGTTTTTGCTTTAGTGAGTGTGTTTTTGTTTGCAGTGTGTGTGTTTTTGCTGAACTGAGTGTGTTTTTGCTTTAGTGAGTGTGTTTTTGCTGAACTGAGTGTGTTTTTGTTTGCAGTGAGTGTGTTTTTGTTTGCAGTGTGTGTGTTTTTGCTGAACTTAGTGTGTTTTTGCTTTAGTGAGTGTGTTTTTGCTGAACTGAGTGTGTTTTTGTTTGCAGTGAGTGTGTTTTTGTTAGCAGTGAGTGTGTTTTTGTTTGCAGTGAGTGTGTTTTTGTTAACAGTGAGTGTGTTTTTGTTTTAGTGAGTGTGTTTTTGCTTCAGTCAGTGTGTTTTTGTTTGCAGTGAGTGTGTTTTTTGTTTTAGTGAGTGTGTTTTTGTTTGCATTGAGTGTGTTTTTGCTTCAGTCAGTGTGTTTTTGTTTGCAGTGAGTGTGTTTTTGTTTGCAGTGAGTGTGTTTTTGTTTCAGTGAGTGTGTTTTTGTTTCAGTGAGTGTGTTTTTGTTTGCAGTGAGTGTGTTTTTGTTTCAGTGAGTGTGTTTTTGTTTGCAGTGAGTGTGTTTTTGTTTTAGTGAGTGTGTTTTTACCTCAGTGAGTGTGTTTTTGTTAGCAGTGAGTGTGTTTTTGTTTGCAGTGTGTGTGTTTTTGCTTCAGACAGTGTGTTTTTGCTGAACTGAGTGTGTTTTTGTTTGCAGTGAGTGTGTTTTTGATTTAGTAAGTGTGTTTTTGTTTGCAGTGAGTGTGTTTTTGTTTGCAGTGAGTGTGTTTTTGTTTGCAGTGAGTGTGTTTTTGTTTGCAGTGTGTGTGTTTTTTGTTTGCAGTTCGTGCGTTTTTGTTTGCAGTGTGTGTGTTTTTGCTGAACTGAGTGTGTTTTTGTTTGCAGTGAGTGTGTTTTTGATTTAGTAAGTGTGTTTTTGTTTGCAGTGAGTGTGTTTTTGTTTGCAGTGAGTGTGTTTTTGTTTGCAGTGAGTGTGTTTTTGCTTTAGTCAGTGTGTTTTTGTTTTGAAAAAGGCTGCTGGATATCTTGGCAACTCGCAAAACATGTTAAAGCGCATATTTCTTTTGGATGGGAGAAGACCAGACAAGTTAAACTGCAAATGAGGTTGATCTTTATGCAGGAGCGTCAGCGGACAGTGGGATAAATCTGTTGTTGTTGCAGAGCATTGAGTCCTGGGTCATTTACAAGCGTTAAGATTCTGTTCCAATGCCAAACAGCTTCATTTTTACTTAATTATTGGTAGCTAAATTAGTTTAGGAAGCACACGCACAATAATTCCTTAAATGAATGTCACAGCTGACTTAAACTGAACCAATAGCTGTGTGTTTGGATCGGCTCAAACTGAGTTCGGCTGGTTTCACGCCGGGTGTTTCTGGGAAACGAGTCCCTTGTGATTTTCTGGTGTTTTTAATTGGTTTACTTCAATAGATTTTTCTTCTCTCTTTAGCAAACGCTCCTTTGTAATACCCTGTGTGATTAGTTAAAGCACAGTGATTATATATGTGCAATATCTGAGGGGCATATTAATATTTAACTGGATTTACAGCTAATCATTGCAATATGAAATATTAATTTTAATTTTAATGGCAGGAGCTTTGTATTAGTTCACATGAGACCGATTTTTTACTTGTGTTTTTCAGATGTGGTGGTTAATAAAATGTCTTCTGCAGAACACAAAAGAAAATTTTAATGCTATTTATATATATATATATGATGAAATTCAATTGGCAGCTATTTAGAAAAGCACAGGAAATTACCATAAAAACATTATAAAGTAGTTAACTCATATGTTACAGTTTTGGCAGAGATAAAGGCGCATTCAGTGTATTTATTTTATTTGATATTTTATTAATTACTTAAATCTTTATTCATTCATTCATTTTTTTTTTCGACTTATTGCCTTTATTAATCTGGGTTCACCACAGCGGAATGAACCGCCAACTTATCCAATATATGTTTTGCGCAGCGGCTGCCCTTCCAGCTTCAACTTATCACTGGGAAACATCCACACACACTCATTCACACACATACGCTACCGTCAATTTAGCTTACTCAATTCACCTATATCGCATGTCTTTGGACTGTGGGGGAAACTGGAGCACCCGGAGGAAATCCATGCATACATGGGCAGAACATGCAAACTCCATACAGAAATGAAAACTGACCCAGCCGAGGCTCGAACCAGCGACCTTCTTGCTGTGAGGCGACAGCACAACCTACTGTGCCACCGTGCAGCCCACTCAAAGCACTTTGCACATTGGGAGGAATTAGTTCTTGTTTAAAAAAAAATGTAGTTACTGGTTGAAAAAAAAATGTAAAGAATCACTAAAGGAAAAATGGCAATGTAAACAATGTTCAGTTTCTTGCACAAAACTATTAAATTCCTTCATAAGAGTTTTATTTGTTTCTTAGTATACAGTACTTCGTCTCTCACATAGTAACGATGACAATTAACACTTAAAATACTCTTTAAAGTTTTGTTTTATCTAAATTGTCTGCAGATTTGTTTATTTATTTATTTATTTATTTATTTATTTATTTATTTATTTATTTATTTATTTATTTATTTATTTATTTATTTATTAACATTTTTTGGTGAAACAAACTAGGTAACTTCAAACATCCTTTATGCATAAATTATGACATTATGTGCTAGAAAAGTGTGGCTCTAAATCAGGGATGGGCAAACTCGATCCTGGAGGGCCGGTGTCCCTGCATAGTTTTGCACCAACTCTAATCAAACACACCTGCTTGTAGCTTTCTAGTGATCTTGAAGACACTAATTAGGGTGTTCAGGTGTGTTTGATTAGTGTTGGAGCAAAACTCTGCAGGGACACCAGCCCTCGAGGATCGAGTTTGCCCATGCCTGCTCTAAATGTTCGCTGTGTGCTTTTTAAAATGCTATTTTATTTTATTTTACTTTATTTTGCCTAATTTAATTAAATTTTATTATATTTTATTTTAAGGAACATTCTAAAACAAGTAGTAACATTTGAAAAGTAGAGAGAACATCAATATAAATAGTAAAATAATAATGAAGGTAATAATGTTAATGCAAACAATGTTCAGGTTCATTTTTTTACACAAAACCATCAAATTCCTTCATAAGATTGCTTTATTTTTGTTTTTAATTGTTTTTACTTTGTCTCCTTCATAGTTGCAAAAACCATTATGAATCCACAATTAACAGTTAAATCTTCTTTAAGCAATGCTGGTTAAAAAACAACCCACAAAACAACATACTGAATACGTACCCCTGTATACATTTCTGGAGAGCGCCAAATACGTCGCAAGAGGTACGTTTTTTTTTCGCAGTTTTGTTTTCGCGAATGCACCAGAGGCATCTGTGTATGCTTTTTCAGATCTCAAATTTCTCTCACGAGTGCCATTCGCGCCTGCTGCTTTCGCGTAAATCCACCAGAGGCACTGTCGACTAACTGACTGACTGAATCGACTGACTAACTCACTCCTTCCCTAAACCCAACCGACAGTGTTTTCAAAACCACAGCAGCCTGATTTTTTTACCACATTTTCAGGATTTTACCACATTTTTACCCTGTTTTTTGCTGGTTTGTTTTATTTTTTGGCTTTTGTTTTTTGTCTTTCCTGCTTTCCGGAAACGTTCTTCACCAGACTTGAACCTCATCACCGCAGCCAACTCTGCTCCAAGTCACAAGTTCACCGACATACGCGGTGAGGAACTGGACAGACTGGTAACAGCGATAAAGCCACCACACAGAGGTAAGTGGTCAGCTTCTAGCATGAAAATACCGTCGTACCCACCTCGTAGCGTTTGTTTTAAATATGAGATGCAGGCATACGCAACTCTGGCTACATAATTGGCGATCTCCAGAAATGTTTACGTTTAAAAGGGTTACGTTTTCAGAATGAGCCTATGTTACAGAAAACAGACATACAAACATACATACAATGATAACTTGTGCATTGATTTATTTTTGCAAAATGCATACGTCTTGCATACGCAAGTCTTTTTTTAACCTAAATTGTCACTATTCCTT
>NC_079439.1:72441477-72453977 GCF_903798145.1 Danio aesculapii
GCTTTTATTTAATGCAAATCATCTTTAAATAAATAAACATTGGTGTTTATCAGAGAAGCTGAAGAGTAGGTCCAGTTCGAGTCCTTTATTATTTAAGTTGTCATTGTCGACACATTAATTTTTTATTTATTTATTTAATGTTATGGAAAACAGTGTTGTCTGCTTGAGTTTATCTACACAATTGCATTATAAATAAAGCTGTAACGACACACTGTTGTGGACTTGTCATGAGAGGTAATAACAGAGAGGACAGCGCTTTAGAAACGGCTGAAGGAAAGCATTAAACAAAGCAATGCATGTGTGTCAGGATAACTGTCTCCTCCGACACAGATCAGACTCGAACCACTGACTCTCTGGCAGCAAACATGACTTTCTCTGCTCAATACGGATCACTGACCAGCAGCTCTATTATCAGCACGTCTGCTTGTTAACAAGGTGCTTAATTTGAGAGAAAAATGGCAACATTTAGCTTGAAGCTTTTATATGGTGTGATGCATTATTGCAGTTCATTTGTTTAATGCATTCATTTAATGCACTGAATTATATCATGAAACTAAACTGTAAATACGGTTAAACTATAAAGCTGATTTTATTTCGTTTAACACCTCTGAGGAAGTATAAAGAATTCAAACACCCTACAAATGAATGCAAATTATTATTATTTTATTGCTTTTTCAAATGTTTCTCCAGTGCAAAACATTTATGAATATAATAGTTTTAATAATTAGTTGTTGTTGTTATTTTTGTCTTTGTCATGACACCAATATTCATTTTCAATTATCAATCATAATAGTTTTAATAACTCATCTCTAATAACTGATTTATTTTATCTTTGCCATGATGACAGTAAATAATATTAGACTAGATATTCTTCAAGACACTTCTATACAGCTTAAGGTGACATTTAAAGGCTTAACTAGGTTAATTAGGGTAACTAGGCAGGATAGGGTGATTATGGAGGTCATTGTACAGTGATGGTTTGTTCTGTAGACTATCGACAAAAATGGGGCTAATAATTTTTACCTTAAAATGTTTGTTAAAAAATTAAAAGCTGCTTTTATTCTTGCCAAAATAAAACAAATAAGACTTTCCAAAGAAGAAAAAATATTATCAGACATACTGTGAAAATTTCCTTGCTCTGTTAAACATTATTTGGGAAATATTTTAAAAAGAAAATAAAAAAAATTAAAGGGGGGCTAATAATTCTGACTTCATCTATATATATATATATATATATATATATATATATATATATATATATTATATATATATATATATATATATATATATATATATATATATATATATATATATATATATATATATATATATATTATAAATAAATAACTAATTAACTAATTAGACGCCCGCTCACACTGTGCGATTTTTTTTTATAATCCTGAATAGTTGTAGTATGTCAGACTGCAGGAACATGGCTCCCATGTCACACTGTAAGATCTCAGCTGTCATAAAGTCAGACTGACTGACAATGAAGATTGGTTGTTTGATTGACGCTCATCGCAGCTGTTGTCACACTGCAGGAAAGTGTCTGAAATCTTCATCAGAGGAAAAATCTGATCGCAACAGACATTAAGCAGCTGTCTGTAAACATGTCAAACCAACGATCAAAGATCACTGATTTTAGTCTAGGATTTCAGGAATCTTTCCCAAATTTGTCTCAGATGACAAGATCGTGGCTGAAATCTCACAGTGTGAGCAGGGCTCAACTAACTAACTAACTAACTAACTAACTAACTAACTAACTAACTAACTAACTAACTAACTAACTAACTAACTAACTAATTAAATAAATACATACATACATACATAAATAAAATAATCAATTTTATTTAAACCAAACTAAAATAATATAGTTTTTCCAGAATAAATAAATACAAACATAAAATCATAATAATAACAACAACAACAACAACAACAACAAACAACAACAATAATATATATCTAAAAGATAAATAAAAATAACTGCTTTTATTTCAGCCAAAATAAAATAAATAATAGTTTATTCAGTATAAATAATTGAATAAATAAATAAATAAATAATAGTTTATTCAGTATAAATAATAATTAAATAAATAAATAAATAATAATAGTTTATTCAGTATAAATAATAATAAATAAATAAATAAATAAATAATAATTTATTCAGTATAAATAATTTAATAAATAAATAAATAAATAAATAAATAAATAATAGTTTATTCAGTGTAAATAAATAAATAAATAAATAATAGTTTATTCAGTATAAATAATTAAATAAATAAATAAATAAATAATAGTTTATTCAGTATAAATAAATAAATAAATAAATAAATAATAGTTGTTGTTGCTGATGTTATTATTATTATTATTATTATTATTATTATTATTATTATTATTATTATTCATTCATTCATTTTCTTTTCGGCTTATTCCCTTAATTATTCTGGGGTTGCAACAGTGGAATGAACCACCAACTTTTCCAGCATATATTTTTTTTATGCAGCGGATGCCCTTCCAGCTGCTACCCATCCCTGGGAAACACCCACACACTCTCACTCACACATACACTACAAACAATTTAGTCTACCCAATTCATGTCTTTGGACTGTGGGGGAAACCAGAGCGCACGGAAACCACGCCAACACGGGGACAACATGCAAACTCCACACAGAAATGCCAAGTGACCCAGCCTAGGCTCGAACCAGTGACCTTCTTACTATGAGGCAACAGCACTACCTACTGCGCCACCGCGTCGCCCAATATTATTATTATTATTATTATTATTTGTAGTTTTACAATGCACCAGTGAGTGTTTGAATCCTCTAAAATCCTCAATTGCATTTCCTTAAAGCACCGCTGTGATCTCCAAAAAAAAAACATCTCTGGTCTGTTTTCTGTGTCTTTCAGCCTCTTTCATCATGAGTGTTGCACTTTTAAGATGAAACATGATGTTAAAATGAGTTCAGCATTTAAAAGTGAATCTCAGGCCCTTTATAAAAGACCAGTGTCTGGAGCTCATGACCCCGACATTACAGCATTACTGTGGGCCAGAATTTATAGATACAGTAAAAATGGCTGTCTGTAATCGGCTGATGCTCCTCTGTGGCCCTTTCCTGAGGTAACACAGACTTTTAGCCCAATTTAGTTTTCAGATAGTTCATGGGTGTCACTGAGCCCAATAAAATCCATATTTCAGCTAACAGCATCCTGCCGTCTGAGTCAAATGCAATGCTTTATTAATAGCACAAGCTTAACTGTGGCCAGATTCATAGCGCAGATGCTCATATCAGATTCAGCTTCATGCTCTCTACACTACAGAAACATCATCTAATGGTGAATCTGACCAAAACTGAGAAAACTCATTCATTCATCCATCCATCCATACCTCCACCTATTTAACCTCCACCTGTTGATTGGTTGTTTGTTGGTTCGTTCATTCATCCAATCATTTGTTTGTTCAGTCGTTTGTTTGCTCATTTATTCATTTATTCATTCATCCACCCAATCATTAATTTATTAATCCACACATCCATCCACCCATTAGTTAATGCATTCATTTATACATCCATCCATCCATCCATCTATCCGTTTAATCGACCCGTTTGTTTGTTTATTTCTTTGTTTGTTCAATCACTTGTTTGTTCATTCATTCATTTATCCAACTGACCTTTCATTTATTTATACAGTTGTTCAGTTGTTTGTTTGTTTATCCGTTCATTCATTCAATCCAATCACCAATACGTTCATTTACTCATTCATTCATTCTTCCATACATCTACCCACTTATTCTTTCATCCGTTCATTCATTCATCCAACTCATCTATCCATACATTCATCCACCTATCCATCTATCCATCCACCCACCCATTCGTCCCTTATTTAATTCATTCACCAATCCATTAATTCATTTATTCATTCATTCATTCATGCATCCACCCATCCAAACGTTCATTCACTCATCTATCCACCCATCCATCAACCAATTTATCCACCCACTCATTCAATAATTCTTTCATTCATTCATACTTCCAAACATCTACCCACACATTCATTCTTTCGTTCAGTCATCCATCCAACTCATCCATCCATACATGCATCTTACCATCCACTCATCCATCCATGCATCCACCCATCCACCCACCCATTCATTCTTTCATTAATTCAAGCATTCATTCACCAAACAATTCATTCATTCATTCATTCATTCATTCATTCATTCAACTCATCTATCCATACATGCATCCACCCATCCAATCATCCATCCATCCCCCAACCACCCACCCATTCATTCATTCATTCATTCACCAACCCATTCATTATTTATTCATTCATTCTTGCATCCACCTATTCAAACGTCCATTCACTCATCCATCCATCAATCAATTTATCCATACACCCACCCACTCATTCAATCATTCATTAATTAATTCATACTTCCATACATCTATCCACCCAATCATTCATTCGTTCATTTATCCATCCAACTCATCCTTCATACATGCATCCACTCATCCATACATGCATCGACACATCTAACCATTAATTCACTCATCCATCCGTCCACCCACCCGCCCATTCATCCATCCATCCATCCATCCATCCATCCATCCATCCATCCATCCATTCATTCATTCATTCACAGAACCATTCATTCATTCATCTACCAAACCATTCATTTATTCATGCATTAATTTATCCATTCCTTCATTCAGCTATGCATTAACCCACCCAATCATTCATTCACTCATCCATCCATTCATTCATGTTTTTATGTTTTGAGTGCTTCATTTGCTTTAAACAAATTCATATTCATCTGATCTGAACGTTGGTTCTGTGAAAGTTACCTATGGTTTTAATGTGAGTATATTGTTATAATGAACTGATCCACATTCATCTCCTGATGTCCAGTAAAACATGTGGTGCAGACGCATTGTGGGTAAAGGCCTGAAAGCACATTAAACTGCAGGTCTGGCTGAGAGATGAATGTGCTGAACTAATGCACTGCGTCCACACCTTTAATTATTCCATTAAAGTTTCAGCCGGCTACACTTTAATCGTCCTCCGTTTAATTGTTTCTGCATGTTTTTGCTCTTATGAATGTGCTAAATCATCATGAATATCCAGCAGCGTCTAATGATGAACAAGAGATTCTGCTCATTTATTTCACTTTGTCCATTTACACCACATATACCGCTTCTGATGTGGCTGTGTTTATACCCATGGTCTCAAACTCAGCTCCTGGAGGGCCGCAGCTCTGCCTAGTTTAGCTTCAAATATTTCTAACTGATACCTGCTTAATCATAGTAGATTTAAACAGCTTGATTAGTTGGATCGGCTGTGTTTAATCAGGGCTGGAGTAAAGCTGTGCAGAGCTGCGGCCCTCCAGGAATCGAGCTTGAGATCTATAGTTTATACAGTATTCGTTACACACAAGACAAACAATTAAACACACTGTAGAAATGAGCGGATATTAACTTTTGAATGGGGAGTAATACACCGTTGCTGAAGATATGATTATATGTCGACTTACACTTTTTGATGTTTCAAAGTTTAAAGTGATTTATTTAGCACATTATATACACTATGAACAGCAGCTACGCTAATTATTCTCTTTATTCTCTATTTCCACCTGGGGATACTCTTCCCGAGGCCCGCAGACTGTGCAGCGCCACTGAATCGATCCAAGATGAGCGATGAGATTATCCCAAGGTTTCCATAATCTTGGACCAGGTCGTATCCTGAGCAGCTTTTGTGGTGGTCATGGAGGAGTGGAGAGCATGATTCCTGTAACGCTCCAGGGACAGACGAGTCTCGCTGACATCTAGCTTCTAGACTGCAGCTCTGCACAAGACGTTTGGCCATAGGAGAAATGGTCATGCTTAACTGAGCCTGGTTTCTCTTGAGGCTTTTTAACTCTTCACTTTCGCCAATTGGTGAAGTTTTTTCCCTCTCCGCTGTCGCCACTGGCTTGCATGGTTCGGGATCTGTAGAGCTGCGCATCGAGGGATTTGCTCTTCAGTGTTTGGACTCTCAGTAGTGATTATCAAACCACACTGAACTGAGCTGAACTGAACTGAACTTAAACACTACAAACTGAACTACACTGTTCCTATTTACTGTGACCTTTTATGTGAAGCTGCTTTGACACAATCTACATTGTAAAAGCACAATAGAAATAAAGGTGAATTGAATTGAATGATTAAAAAAACATAAACTAATCAAACAATGTAAGTATAAGAAATGACAACAATTAAAAATATATTAAATCAATTAATCCAGTTGAGTTAACACAGGATTTATTATATTATAAAATGTCAAGTTCGTTTGTTTGTTGGTTCGTTCATTCATTCATTCATTCATTCATTCATTTAATAGGTCATTCGACTTGAACCATGGCTGCAGCCAGTGATCAAGGAGATTAGCCGAGCGCAGGCGGGGGCGGAGTTGAGAAAGGTGCTGTCAACGCGGACACCTCAGGGCTCGTCAGGGCACCAAATGGCGTCATCATCATTCTCTCTCTCTCTCCTCTCTCTCTCTCTCTCTCTCTCTCTCTCTTTCTCTCTCTCTCTCTCTCTCTCTCTCTCAATGAACCCCTGGTCTCCATCGGTAACCATTGCTATGGAAACCATGAGACGGTGAAAGGTAAGTGGAGAAGTCGAGCTGGAGGATTTGGCAACAGTGAATAAAGCAGACTCGGCCAAGAGAAAAAACATGACAAGTGAAAACACGCATCTGTGTGTTTCCTCCACATCTCTGTCACATTCACTTAAAGGCTTGTGCTGTTAATTTAAAGCAAAGCAAATTGCAGCGACTGCTTTGGATTCTGGAGTCTTATTCTGCCTTTGACAGGAAAAATGCACCTATTCAATTTGCTTGTGGATTATCCATCAAATGCTGAACGATCAGAATAAAAGGAGAAGAAAAGACTCTGAGTGATTGGCATCCAGAAAAGGCATTTATTGTACGCCAGTCAGACGATCATTGATGGTGGAATTATGAGACGCCAGTGGAAAAAAGCCTGATGGGAAGAGAAAACCAAAACCACAATGAAGAGGCCAGAGAGGTCAAAGACAAGAGAGATGGATGAAAAAAAATGGATGGATATGTGGATGGAAAAACAGAGAGATCAATACAGCGATGGATGATGGATGGATGGATGGATGGATGGATGGATGGATGGATGGATGAGCGATGTATGATGGATGGATGGATGGATGGATGGACAAAGATCGATAATACGATACACAGTATAATATAACAATAGAAGGATAAACGGATGAATGGATAGATGGATTGATGAACTGATGAATGGATATACAATAGATGAATAGACAGAAATATAGATGAATGGATGGACGGACGGACGAACGGACGAATGATAGATCAAAAGACAGAAAGATAGATGCTGGATAGATGGAAGGATGGATGGATGGATGATAGACAGAACGATAGAACAATGGAAGGATAGATAGATGAATGCATGGATGGATGGATAAAAGGATATATAGATAGATGGACAGAAAGATAGAAAGATGGATGGATGGATGGATAGATGGAGGGTAGGATGGATGGGTGAATTAATATACAATAGATGGATAGACAGAAATATAAATGGATGGATGGATGGATGGATGGATGGATGGATGGATGGATGGACGGACAGATGGATGGATAGATGAGTCCGTGGATGGATGGAAGATAGATGTGTTTAGTGAGTGTGTTTTTGTTTTGATGAGTGCGTTTTTGCTTTAGTGAGTGTGTTTTTGCTTTAGTGAGTGTGTTTTTTTTGCAGTGAGTGTGTTTTTGCTTTAGTGAGTGTGTTTTTACTTTAGTGAGTGTGTTTTTGTTTGCAGTGAGTGTGTTTTTGTTTGCAGTGAGTGTGTTTTTGTTTGCAGTGAGTGTGTTTTTGTTTCAGTGAGTGTGTTTTTGTTTCAGTGAGTGTTTTTTGTTTCAGTGAGTGTGTTTTTGTTTGCAGTGAGTGTGTTTTTTGCTGAACTGAGTGTGTTTTTGTTTAGTGAGTGTGTTTTTACCTCAGTGAGTGTGTTTTTGTTAGCAGTGAGTGTGTTTTTGTTTGCAGTGAGTGTGTTTTTGCTTTAGTGGTGTGTTTTTGTTTGCAGTGTGTGTGTTTTTGCTGAACTGAGTGTGTTTTTTGCTTTAGTGAGTGTGTTTTTTTGCTGAATTGAGTGTGTTTTTGTTTTAGTGAGTGTGTTTTTGCTGAACTGAGTGTGTTTTTGTTTGCAGTGAGTGTGTTTTTGTTTGCAGTGAGTGTGTTTTTGTTTGCAGTGAGTGTGTTTTTGCTTTTAGTGAGTGTGTTTTTGTTTTAGTGAGTGTGTTTTTACCTCAGTGAGTGTGTTTTTGTTAGCAGTGAGTGTGTTTTTGTTTGCAGTGAGTGTGTTTTTGCTTTAGTGAGTGTGTTTTTGTTTGCAGTGTGTGTGTTTTTTGCTGAACTGAGTGTGTTTTTTGCTTTAGTGAGTGTTGTTTTGCTGAACTGAGTGTGTTTTTGTTTGCAGTGAGTGTGTTTTTGTTTGCAGTGTGTGTGTTTTTGCTGAACTTAGTGTGTTTTTGCTTTAGTGAGTGTGTTTTTGCTGAACTGAGTGTGTTTTTTGTTTGCAGTGAGTGTGTTTTTGTTAGCAGTGAGTGTGTTTTTGTTTGCAGTGAGTGTGTTTTTGTTAACAGTGAGTGTGTTTTTGTTTAGTGAGTGTGTTTTTGCTTCAGTCAGTGTGTTTTTGTTTGCAGTGAGTGTGTTTTTTGTTTTAGTGAGTGTGTTTTTGTTTGCATTGAGTGTGTTTTTGCTTCAGTCAGTGTGTTTTTGTTTGCAGTGAGTGTGTTTTTGTTTGCAGTGAGTGTGTTTTTGTTTCAGTGAGTGTGTTTTTGTTTCAGTGAGTGTGTTTTTGTTTGCAGTGAGTGTGTTTTTGTTTCAGTGAGTGTGTTTTTGTTTGCAGTGAGTGTGTTTTTGTTTTAGTGAGTGTGTTTTTACCTCAGTGAGTGTGTTTTTGTTAGCAGTGAGTGTGTTTTTGTTTGCAGTGTGTGTGTTTTTGCTTCAGACAGTGTGTTTTTGCTGAACTGAGTGTGTTTTTGTTTGCAGTGAGTGTTTTTTGATTTAGTAAGTGTGTTTTTGTTTGCAGTGAGTGTGTTTTTGTTTGCAGTGAGTGTGTTTTTGTTTGCAGTGAGTGTGTTTTGTTTGCAGTGTGTGTGTTTTTTGTTTGCAGTTCGTGCGTTTTTGTTTGCAGTGTGTGTGTTTTTGCTGAACTGAGTGTGTTTTTGTTTGCAGTGAGTGTGTTTTTGCTTTTAGTGAGTGTGTTTAGCCCATGTGTGTTTTTGTTTGCAGTGAGTGTGTTTTTGTTTGCAGTGAGTGTGTTTTTTGTTTGCAGTGAGTGTGTTTTTGCTTTTAGTGAGTGTGTTTTTGTTTTGAAAAAGGCTGCTGGATATCTTGGCAACTCGCAAAACATGTTAAAGCGCATATTTCTTTTGGATGGGAGAAGACCAGACAAGTTAAACTGCAAATGAGGTTGATCTTTATGCAGGAGCGTCAGCGGACAGTGGGATAAATCTGTTGTTGTTGCAGAGCATTGAGTCCTGGGTCATTTACAAGCGTTAAGATTCTGTTCCAATGCCAAACAGCTTCATTTTTACTTAATTATTGGTAGCTAAATTAGTTTAGGAAGCACACGCACAATAATTCCTTAAATGAATGTCACAGCTGACTTAAACTGAACCAATAGCTGTGTGTTTGGATCGGCTCAAACTGAGTTCGGCTGGTTTCACGCCGGGTGTTTCTGGGAAACGAGTCCCTTGTGATTTTCTGGTGTTTTTAATTGGTTTACTTCAATAGATTTTTCTTCTCTCTCTTAGCAAACGCTCCTTTGTAATACCCTGTGTGATTAGTTAAAGCACAGTGATTATATATGTGCAATATCTGAGGGGCATATTAATATTTAACTGGATTTACAGCTAATCATTGCAATATGAAATATTAATAATTTTAATGGCAGGAGCTTTGTATTAGTTCACATGAGACCGATTTTTTACTTGTGTTTTTCAGATGTGGTGGTTAATAAAATGTCTTCTGCAGACACAAAAGAAAATTTTAATGCTATTTATATATATA
The DNA here is from genome assembly GCF_903798145.1 of Danio aesculapii. NCBI lineage: Eukaryota > Metazoa > Chordata > Actinopteri > Cypriniformes > Danionidae > Danio > Danio aesculapii. The sequence continues at coordinate 72,451,586 of NC_079439.1, forward strand.
TATATGATGAAATTCAATTGGCAGCTATTTAGAAAAGCACAGGAAATTACCATAAAAACATTATAAAGTAGTTAACTCATATGTTACAGTTTTGGCAGAGATAAAGGCGCATTCAGTGTATTTATTTATTGATATTTTATTAATTACTTAATCTTTATTCATTCATTCATTTTTTTTTTCGACTTATTGCCTTTATTAATCTGGGTTCACCACAGCGGAATGAACCGCCAACTTATCCAATATATGTTTTGCGCAGCGGATGCCCTTCCAGCTTCAACTTATCACTGGAAACATCCACACACACTCATTCACACACATACGCTACCGTCAATTTAGCTTACTCAATTCACCTATATCGCATGTCTTTGGACTGTGGGGGAAACTGGAGCACCCGGAGGAAATCCATGCATACATGGGCAGAACATGCAAACTCCATACAGAAATGAAAACTGACCCAGCCGAGGCTCGAACCAGCGACCTTCTTGCTGTGAGGCGACAGCACAACCTACTGTGCCACCGTGCAGCCCACTCAAAGCACTTTGCACATGGGAGGAATTAGTTCTGTTTAAAAAAAAATGTAGTTACTGGTTGAAAAAAAAATGTAAAAGAATCACTAAAGGAAAATGGCAATGTAAACAATGTTCAGTTTCTTGCAAAACTATTAAATTCCTTCATAAGAGTTTTATTTGTTTCTTAGTATACAGTACTTCGTCTCTCACATAGTAACGATGACAATTAACACTTAAAATACTCTTTAAAGTTTTGTTTTATCTAAATTGTCTGCAGATTTGTTTATTTATTTATTTATTTATTTAGTTATTTATTTATTTATTTATTTATTTATTTATTTATCTATTTATTTATTTATTTATTAACATTTTTTGGTGAAACAAACTAGGTAACTTCAAACATCCTTTATGCATAAATTATGACATTATGTGCTAGAAAAGTGTGGCTCTAAATCAGGGATGGGCAAACTCGATCCTGGAGGGCCGGTGTCCCTGCATAGTTTTGCACCAACCCTAATCAAACACACCTGCTTGTAGCTTTCTAGTGATCTTGAAGACACTAATTAGGGTGTTCAGGTGTGTTTGATTAGTGTTGGAGCAAAACTCTGCAGGGACACCGGCCCTCGAGGATCGAGTTTGCCCATGCCTGCTCTAAATGTTCGCTGTGTGCTTTTTAAAATGCTATTTTATTTTATTTTATTTTACTTTATTTTGCTTAATTTAATTAAATTTTATTATATTTTATTTTAAGGAACATTCTAAAACAAGTAGTAACATTTGAAAAGTAGAGAGAACATCAATATAAATAGTAAAATAATAATGAAGGTAATAATGTTAATGCAAACAATGTTCAGGATATTTTTTTTTTACACAAAACCATCAAATTCCTTCATAAGATTGCTTTAATTTGTTTTTAATTGTTTTTACTTTGTCTCCTTCATAGTTGCAAAAACCATTATGAATCCACAATTAACAGTTAAATATTCTTTAAGCAATGCTGGTTAAAAAAAAACAACCCACAAAACAACATAGTGAATACGTACCCCTGTATACATTTCTGGAGAGCGCCAAATACGTCGCAAGAGGTACTTTTTTTTCGCAGTTTTGTTTTCGCAAATCCACCTGTGTATGCTTCTGTGTATGCTTTTTCAGATCTCAAATTTCTCTCACGAGTGCCAATCGCACCTGCTGCTTTCGCGTAAATCCACCAGAGGCACTGTTGACTAACTGACTGACTGAATTGACTGACTAACTGACTCCTTCCCTAAACCCAACCGACAGTGTTTTCAAAAGCATAGCAGCCTGATTTTTTACCACATTTTCAGGATTTTACCACATTATCACCCTGTTATTTACTGGTTTGTTTTATTTTTTGGCTTTTGTTTATATTTTTCCTGCTTTCCGGAAACGTTCTTCACCAGACTTGAACCTCACCATCACAGCCAACTCTGCTCCAAGTCACGAGTTCGCCAACATACGCGGTGAGGTACTGGACAGACTGGTAACAGCGATAAAGCCGCCCACACAGAGGTAAGCGATCAGCTTCTAGCACGAAAATACCGTCATACCCACCTCGTAGCGTTTGTTTTAAATACGAGATGCAGGTATACGCAACTCTGGCTACATAATTGGCGATCTCCAGAAATGTTTACGTTTAAAAGGCTTACGTTTTCAGAATGAGCCTATGTTATAGAAAACAGACATACAAACATACATACAATGATAACTTGTGCATTGATTTAATTCTGCAAATTGCATACGTCTTGCATACGCAAAAGTCTTTTTTTTTAACCTAAATTGTCACTATTCCTTTACAAACTAGAGTTTTCAAGCATCCTTAATGCATACATAAACTTAAATGATGACATTATGTGCTAGTGAAA
>NC_079439.1:72458977-72465223 GCF_903798145.1 Danio aesculapii
CAATACGGATCACTGACCAGCAGCTCTATTATCAGCACGTCTGCTTGTTAACAAGGTGCTTAATTTGAGAGAAAAATGGCAACATTTAGCTTGAAGCTTTTATATGGTGTGATGCATTATTGCAGTTCATTTGTTTAATGCATTCATTTAATGCACTGAATTATATCATGAAACTAAACTGTAAATACGGTTAAATTATAAAGCTGATTTTATTTCGTTTAACACCTCTGAGAAAGTATAAAGAATTCAAACACCCTACACATGAATGCAAATTATTATTATTTTATTGCTTTTTCAAATGTTTCTCCAGTGCAAAACATTTATAAACATAATAGTTTTAATAATTAGTTGTTGTTGTTATTTTTGTCTTTGTCATGACACCAATATTAATTTTCAATTATCAATCATAATAGTTTTAATAACTCATCTCTAATAACTGATTTATTTTATCTTTGTCATGATGACAGTAAATAATATTAGACTAGATATTCATCAAGACACTTCTATACAGCTTAAGGTGACATTTAAAGACTTAACTAGGTAAATTAGGGTAACTAGGCAGGATAGGGTGATTATGGAGGTCATTGTACAGCGATGGTTTGTTCTGTAGACTATCGACAAAAATGGGGCTAATAATTTTTACCTTAAAATGGAATTAAAAAAATTTTTTAAATGCTTTTATTCTAGCCAAAATAAAACAAATAAGACTTCCTCCAGAAGAAAAAATATTATCAGACATACTGTGAAAATTTCCTTGCTCTGTTAAACATTATTTGGGAATATTTTAAAAAGAAAATAAAAAATTAAAGGGGGGCTAATAATTCTGACTTCATCTATATATATATATATATATATATATATATATATATATATATATATATTTATATATATATATTATAAATAAATAACTAATTAACTAATTAGACGCCCGCTCACACTGTGTGATTTTTTTTTTTATAATCCTGAATAATTGTAGTATGTCAGACTGCAGGAACATGGCTCCCATGTCACACTGTAAGATCTCAGCTGTCATAAAGTCAGACTGAATGACAATGAAGATTGGTTGTTTGATTGACGCTCATCGCAGCTGTTGTCACACTGCAGGAAAGTGTCTGAAATCTTCATCAGAGGAAAAATCTGATCGCAACAGACATTAAGCAGCTGTCTGTAAACATGTCAAACCAACGATCAAAGATCACCGATTTTAGTCTAGGATTTCAGGAATCTTTCCCAAATTTGTCTCAGATGACAAAATCGTGGCTGAAATCTCACAGTGTGAGCAGGGCTCAACTAACTAACTAACTAACTAACTAACTAACTAACTAACTAACTAACTAACTAACTAACTAACTAACTAACTAACTAATTAAATAAATACATACATACATACATAAATAAAATAATCAATTTTATTTAAACCAAACTAAAATAATATAGTTTTTCCAGAATAAATAAATACAAAAATAAAATCATAATAATAACAACAACAACAACAACAAACAACAACAATAATATATATCTAAAAGATAAATAAAAATAACTGCTTTTATTTCAGCCAAAATAAAATAAATAATAGTTTATTCAGTATAAATAATTAAATAAATAAATAAATAAATAATAGTTTATTCAGTATAAATAATAATTAAATAAATAAATAAATAAATAATAGTTTATTCAGTATAAATAATAAATAAATAAATAAATAAATAATAATTTATTCAGTATAAATAATTTAATAAATAAATAAATAAATAAATAAATAATAGTTTATTCAGTGTAAATAAATAAATAAATAAATAATAGTTTATTCAGTATAAATAATTAAATAAATAAATAAATAAATAATAGTTTATTCAGTATAATAAATAAATAAATAAATAAATAAATAAATAAATAAATAAATAAATAAATAATAGTTGTTGTTGCTGATGTTATTTATTATTATTATTATTATTATTATTATTATTATTATTATTATTATTATTATTATTATTATTATTCATTCATTCATTTTCTTTTCGGCTTATTCCCTTAATTATTCTGGGGTTGCAACAGTGGAATGAACCACCAACTTTTCCAGCATATATTTTTTTTATGCAGCGGATGCCCTTCCAGCTGCTACCCATCCCTGGGAAACACCCACACACTCTCACTCACACATACACTACAAACAATTTAGTCTACCCAATTCATGTCTTTGGACTGTGGGGGAAACCAGAGCGCACGGAAACCACGCCAACACGGGGACAACATGCAAACTCCACACAGAAATGCCAAGTGACCCAGCCTAGGCTTGAACCAGTGACCTTCTTACTATGAGGCAACAGCACTACCTACTGCGCCACCGCGTCGCCCAATATTATTATTATTATTATTATTATTTTGTAGTTTTACAATGCACCAGTGAGTGTTTGAATCCTCTAAAATCCTCAATTGCATTTCCTTAAAGCACTGCTGTGATCTCCAAAAAAAAAATCTTTGGCCTGTTTACTGTGTCTTTCAGCATCTTTCATCATGAGTGTTGCACTTTTAAGATGAAACATGGTGTTAAAATGAGTTCAGCATTTAAAAGTGAATCTCAGGCCCTTTATAAAAGACCAGTGTCTGGAGCTCATGACCCCGACATTACAGCATTACTGTAGGCCAGAATTTATAGATACAGTAAAAATGGCTGTCTTTAATCGGCTGATGCTCTTCTGTGGCCCTTTCCTGAGGTAACACAGACTTTTAGCCCAATTTAGTTTTCAGATAGTTCATGGGTGTCACTGAGCCCAATAAAATCCATATTTCAGCTAACAGCATCCTGCCGTCTGAGTCAAATGCAATGCTTTATTAATAGCACAAGCTAAACAGTGGCGCAGATGCTCATATGAGATTCAGCTTCATGCTCTCTTCACTACAGAAACATCATCTAATGGTGAATCTGACCAAAACTGAGAAAACTCATTCATTCATCCATCCATCCATCAATACCTCCACCTATTTGTTGATTGGTTTGTTTGTTGGTTCGTTCATTCATCCAATCGTTTGTTTGTTCGGTCGTTTGTTTTGCTCATTCATTCATTCATTCATTCATTTATTCATCCACCCAATCATTAATTTATTCATCCACACATCCATCCACCCATTAGTTAATGCATTCATTCATCCATCCATCCATCCATCCATCCATCCATCCATCCATCTATCCTTTAATCGACCCGTTTGTTTATTTCTTTGTTTGTTCAATCACTCGTTTGTTCATTCATTCATTTATCCAATTGATCTTTCATTTATTTATACGGTTTTTCAGTTGTTTGTTTTTTATTCATTCATTCATTCAATCCAATCACCAATTCGTTCATTTACTCATTCATTCAGTCTTCCATACATCTACCCACTTATTCTTTCATCCGTTCATGCATTCATCCAACTCATCTATCCATACATGCATCCACCTATCCATCCATCCATCCCACCCATTCTTCCATTATTTAATTCATTCACCAATCCATTCATTCATTTATTCATTCATTCATGCATCCACCCATCCAAACGTTCATTCACTCATCTATCCACCCATCCATCAACCAATTTATCCACCCACTCATTCAATAATTCATTAATTCATTTATTCATTCATTCATTCATTCATTCATACTTCCAAACATCTACCCACACATTCATTCTTTCGTTCATTCATCCATCCAACTCATCCATCCATACATGCATCTGACCATCCACTCATCCATTCATGCATCCACCCATCCACCCACCCACCCATTCATTCTTTCATTCATTCAAGCATTCATTCACCAAACAATTCATTCATTCATTCATTCATTCATTCATTCATTCAACTCATCTATCCATACATGCATCCACCCATCCAATCATCCATCCATCCCCCAACCACCCACCCATTCATTCATTCATTCATTCACCAACCCATTCATTAATTTATTCATTCATTCTTGCATCCACCTATTCAAACGTCCATTCACTCATCCATCCATCAATCAATTTATCCATACACCCACCCACTCATTCAATCATTCATTAATTAATTCATACTTCCATACATCTATCCACCCAATCATTCATTCGTTCATTTATCCATCCAACTCATCCTTCATACATGCATCCACTCATCCATACATGCATCGACACATCTAACCATTAATTCACTCATCCATCCATCCATCCACCCACCCGCCCATTCATTCATCCATCCATCCATCCATCCATCCATCCATCCATCCATCCATTCATTCATTCATTCACAGAACCATTCATTCATTCATCTACCAAACCATTCATTTATTCATGCATTAATTTATCCATTCATTCATTCATTCAGCTATGCATTAACCCACCCAATCATTCATTCACTCATCCATCCATGCATCCATACACCCACTCATTCATTCATTCATGTTTTGAGTGCTTCATTTGCTTTAAACAAATTCATATTCATCTGATCTGAACGTTGGTTCTGTGAAAGTTGCCTATGGTTTTAATGTGAGTATATTGTTATAATGAACTGATCCACATTCATCTCCTGATGTCCAGTAAAACATGTGGTGCAGACGCATTGTGGGTAAAGGCCTGAAAGCACATTAAACTGCAGGTCTGGCTGAGAGATGAATGTGCTGAACTAATGCACTGCGTCCACACCTTTAATTATTCCATTAAAGTTTCAGCCGTTACACTTTAATCGTCCTCCGTTTAATTGTTTCTGCATGTTTTTGCTCTTATGAATGTGCTAAATCATCATGAATATCCAGCAGCGTCTAATGATGAACAAGAGATTCTGCTCATTTATTTCACTTTGTCCATTTACACCACATATACTGCTTCTGATGTGGCTGTGTTTATACCCATGGTCTCAAACTCAGCTTCTGGAGGGCCGCAGCTCTGCGTATTTTAGCTTCAAATATGTCTAGCTGATACCTGCTTAATCATCTCCAGTAGATTTAAACAGCTTGATTAGTTGGATCAATCAATCGGCTGTGTTTAATCAGGGCTGGAGCAAAACTGTGCAGAGCTGCGGCCCTCCAGGAATCGAGCTTGAGATCTATAGTTTATACAGTATTCGTTACACACAAGACAAACAATTAAACACACTGTAGTAATGAGCGGATATTAACTTCCGAATGGGGACTAACACACAGTTGCTGAAGATATGATTATATGTCGACTTACACTTTTTGATGTTTCAAAGTTTAAAGTGATTTATTTAGCACATTTCATACACACTGCCAATTCAAGGATGCGCATAAACAAGGAGATACATGATACATGAATGAGCTCCACACAGGTTTCTGCATCTCGTTTATATACACTATGAACAGCAGCTACGCTAATTATTCTCTTTATTCTCTATTTCCACCTGGGGATACTCATCCCGAGGCCCTCAGACCACTGATTTGATCCAAGATGAGCGACGAGATTATCCCAAGGTTTCCATAATCTTGGACCAGGCCGTATCCTGAGCAGCTTTTATGGTGGTCATGGAGGAGTGGAGAGCATGAGACTGATGCCTGTGACGCTCCAGAGACAGACGAGTCTCGCTGACGTCTAGCTTCTAGACTGCAGCTCTGCACAAGACGTTTGGCCTAGTAGAAATGATCGTGCCCAACTGAGCCTGGTTTCTCTTGAGGCTTTTTAACTCTTCACTTTCGCCAAGTTTTTTCCCTCTCCGCTGTCGCCACTGGCTTGCATGGTTCGGGATCTGTAGAGCTGCGCATCGAGGGATTTGCTCTTCAGTGTTTGGACTCTCAGTAGTGATTATTAAACCACACTGAACTGAGCTCAACTGAACTTAAACACTGAAAACTGAACTACACTGTTTCGCTTTACTATGATCTTCAATGTGAAGCTGCTTTGACACAATCTACATTGTAAAAGCGCTATACAAATAAAGGTGAATTGAATTGAATGATTAAAAAAACATAAAATAATCAAATAATGTAAGTATAAGAAATGAAAACAATTAAAAAAATATTAAATCAATTAATCCAGTTGAGTTAACACAGGATTTAATATATTATAAAATGTCAAGTTCGTTTGTTTGTTGGTTCGTTCATTCATTCATTCATTCATTCATTCATTTAATAGGTGTCATTCGACTTGAACCATGCTGCGCCAGTGATCAAGGAGATTAGCCGGCGGGAGGCGGGGGCGGATAGTTGAGAAAGGTGCTGTCAACGCGGACACCTCAGGGCTCGTCAGGTCACCAAATGGCGTCATCATCATTTTTAAAAG
>NC_079439.1:72467823-72477823 GCF_903798145.1 Danio aesculapii
GAAGCGAACAAGTTCGTCACAGGGCGAGAATGTGGTCAAAATCCGAAAACGTGGTAAAAATCAGACGAGGGCTTTTCTTTTTCTGGACGGCTTTTGTGAATCGTCGTTGGTTGGGTTTGGGGACGGAGGAGGGTGGGTCAGCCGATTGGCCGGTCGCACGGTCAATCATTCTGTCATCCAGGCAGACAGGCGGAAGGTCGTTCGACAGCGGCCTCTAGCGGGTTTACGCGAGAACGGCGCGGGAAAAAGCGCGCACAGCGGCCTCTCGCGGACTCGCGAAAACAAAAACTGCAAAAATACGTACCTCCCGGGACGTATTTCGCAGTCTCCAGAAACGTCCCCGGGACTACGTTCTCAGAATGAGCCTGGGTTGGATTACAGATGAGTAGCCAGACGTGCTCAATTATATCACATGCTCCTCTCGAAATTAGTTTATGAAACTTCACAAGTTGAACATTATTAAATTTTATTTGTTTGTTTAATTTCAACACAAATAAATTGTTTGCAACAGTTTTGCATGCAACACTTTTTTAGTGTATATTACAATAACGCCATTTCCAATTCAGTTTCTAATGACACTATCACTGTCTTTCTGAAGAAAACAGCAGCTTTAGAACTTCAAATGTTCAACAACCCAAACAGTATTATATGTCTTAACAATGAAAATGGAAAAATACATATAAATTATTTACTCAGGTGAGGTTCGAACACAGGTCGGCAGCGTCGTAACACAATGTGCTGACAACTGGACCACAATGGCTTACTCTTTATTCCCCTCTTTATTTAATTAATGTAGTGAATCATCTGATTATCATTGAGCAGGTGTAATATTCATTAATATTAACTATTCGAATATGTTGTTCAATTTAAAAAAGGACTGGGTGTGTTTATATCAGCCCAATATGACAGTTTATACACTATACCTACACATATGACTGTCCAAACAGCTTAACAAGTAGATGTTTCACCATAGGTGCCCTTTAATGATTTAATAAATGAATAAACATAAAGCAAATTTGCAATATCTGCTATAGGGTCAGTAGGAGACATTTGTTTTCCCTTTGAAAATGATAGATTTGTTTCTGATCCACTATTATTCTGTTGTTCCAAATATAAAGTTATTTAATTTAGATGTCTTTTTAAAGTCTACATAATAGGCTTAAAGGGCTTGATTTTAATATTGCATTCAATGTAGCCGTCAATGAATATTAAATGCTCTGCAAAGCTTTAGAGATCAAATAGCATTTCTGAATCATGTAAAGCAGGGGTGTCCAAAGTCGGTCCTGGAGGGCCGGTGTCCTGCTGACTTTAGCTCCAGCTTGCCTCAACACGCCAGCCAGTTTCTAGTATATCTAGTAAGAGCTTGATTAGTTGGTTCAGGTGTGTTTGATTAGGGTTGGAGCTAAACTCTCCAGGACACCAGCCCTCCAGGACCGAGTGTGGACACCCCTGATGTAAAGCAACAGGAGATAAAAACTAAATCTAAATCAGAAGCCTTTAAAATACCATAAAAGTGTCCATTTAAGTCATGTACAGTAAGTGTTTTACGATTTAAGGATATTCATTCATTCATTTTCCTAAGCTTAGTCCCTTTATTCAACAGGGGTCGCCACAGCGGAATGAACCGCCAACTTATCCAGCATATGTTCAATTCAATTTAATTTTTACACAGCGGATGCCATTCCAGCTGCAACCCAGTACTGGGAAACACTCATACACACTCATTCACACACAAACACACACACACCCACACACTCTCATACACTATGACCAATTTAGGTAATCCAATTCACCTATAGCGCATGTGTTTGGACTGTGGGGGAAACAGGAGCACCCAGAGGAAACACACATGAACACAGTGAGAGCATGCAAACTCCCCATAGAAATACCAACTTGCTCAGCAGGAGCTCGAACCAGCGACCTTCTTGCTGTGAGGCCATAGTGTAAAGTAATGTGTGTATTTATATAGTGCATTTATTGTGTATTGCCATACACACAAAGCACTTCACAATCATTAGGGGGGTCTCTACACACAGCTCCCCTTGGACTGACCACACACCAGCTATAGGTGAAGTGGAGAGACAGTGATGGAGCCAATTCTGTGGATGGGGATGATTGGGAGGCCATGATGGTTAAGGGCCGATGGAGAAAATTTGGACACAGGAGTTACACACCTACTCTTTTAGAGAAGTGCCATGGGATTATTAATGACCACAGAGAGTCAGGACCTCAGTTTAGCGTTTCATCCGAAAGATGGCGCTCACTGACAGTATAGTGTCTCCTTCACTATACTGGGGCATTAGGACCCACACAGACCACAGGTTGAGCACCTCCTGCTGGCCTCACTAACACCACTTCCAACAGCAACCTAGCTTTCCCATGTGGTCTCCCATCCAGGTACTGACCAGGCTCAGCCCTGCTTAGCTTCAGGGAGTAACCGGTCTTGGGCTGCAGGGTGATATGGGTAATGCAGTGAAGTGCAGTAGACCACTGAGCCACTGTGTCACCCAGTTTAAAAGCTAATAAGAAAAAATCATTGCTTTCATGCATGTTACACATCAGGTAAGTAAAATGATCTTGTTTTGCCTTGTTTCGACATAAGATTAATTCACTTAGCAGATTATTTAGCTTGTTTTAAGGAAAACAATTGATGCTTGTCTATAAAATGCTTCTTTATTTAAGAATTTGTATATATTTGGACCAGAAACAAGACACAAACTCTAAGTTTTTTATTTTTTTTGCAGTCATTCACTTCATTCAAGTTATTACACGTTTCAGTGCTACATGAGCGCTGTTAGCACATGCACATGCTAATAAGCAGATTCTGCGTTAGCGATATTTAAATGAGGAAAAAACAGAGGGTGTCTGTGGTTAAATTAGCATACAAGTCTGTCATGTTGTGCGAACACTTGTGTGTGTGCATGATAATGATCACTCTATAGGTTACAGTGTGTGTGTGTGGGCTCAGACAATGAGTGTGAAGCTGTAGAATGTTTGCACACAGGTGTAGAGAGATTACTGAGATGTTTACCTGGAGAACAAAACAAGGTGTTCAGCCGGATATATGCAGACGTGTTGCACTCTGGGAATATGTGGATCTAACGAGTTTCTGCAAGTCCTTGAACTTACTGTATACATCCTGTGCGATATTTAGTCATCAAAAACATCTGCATGCATATATGGTAAAACTTAATGTTTTCCTGGCCAAAATACATACAGTATTAAACATATGGAAAATACATGTTGTATCTATGTTGTTCAATAAAATATTTACTTTTAAATCAACAAATATGTTTAATATCAAACCAAATATTTTCTAATAGTTTTTAGGGTCAAGAAAAAAAAAAATGTTTCCAACCTTGTAAAAATAATAATAATTAAAAAAAAATGAAGTAAAAAAAAAAAATGAAGTAAAAAAAAAAAAATGAAGTAAAAAAAAAAAAAAAAAAAAAAAAAAAAAAAATATATATATATATATATATATATATATATATATATATATATATATATATATATATATATATATATAATAATAATAATAATAATAATAATAAATAATAATAATAAATAATAATAAATAATAGGTAATAATAATAACAACAATTCAATAGACCAATAAATAAATAAAAAGTATAAATGTAAATTAATTGGTTAAATTAATTAATTAACATAAATAATAAATAAATAACATAAATAAACTATCAATAATAATAATAATAATAATAATAATAATAATAATAATAATAATAATAATAATAATAATAATAATAATAATAATAATAATAAAATTGATACATAAATATTATAAATAAAAAAAAAACAAAAAAAACAATGAATTAAATAATAATAATAAAAAAAATAATAATAATAACGTAAATTGTATAAATACATAAATAGTATAGATATAAAAATAAATATATATTTTTTTAAATAATAAATAAATAATAACAAATAAATGAAGAATACTACTACTACTACTACTACCACTAATAATAATAATAATAATAATAATAATAATAATAATAATAATAATAATAATAATAATAATAATAATAATAATAATAATAATAATAATAAAGGAATGAACAAACGAATGAATAAATAAATATCTAAATAGATAAATAAATAAATAAATAAATAAATAAATAAATAAATAAATAATATTTTAATTTTAAGTAATTTTAAGTATGTTGATTGGTTGATGTGCAAATAAATGTTTTCTCAGTGTTACGTACGGATGTATTTTCTTGGATTTAAATGTGCGGAGGCTGAACTATATTTCAAAATGGTCAAAAATTATATTTGTAAAATTTTTAAATATATATTTTACCAAATATCTTAATATGTGGACATGTTTTGTATATTTTGAACATTTGTTTTTCTTTTTTAAATACTTCCCTAATGATATTTAACAGAGCTAGGAAATTTTCACAGTATGTCTGATAATATTTTTTCTTCTGGAGAAAGTCTTATTTGTATTATTTTAGCTAGAATAAAAGTAGTTTTTAATTTTTTAAATCCATTTTAAGGTCAAAATTATTAGCCCCTTTAAGCTAATTTTATTTCCGATAGTCAACAGAATAAACCATCATTATACAATAACTTGCCTAATTACCCTAACCTGCCTAGTTAACCTAATTAACCTAGTTAAGCCTTTAAATGTCACTTTAAGCTGTATAGAAGTGTCTTGAAGAATATCTAGTCTAATATTATTTACTGTCATCATGGCAAAGATAAAATAATTTAGTTATTATGATTAGAAATGTGTTGAGAAAAATTTGCTCTCATTTCTTAAAAAAATAAACAGGGGGGCTAATAATTCTGACTTCAACTGTATATATATATATATATATATATATATATATATATATATATATATATATATATATATATATATATATATATATATATAAATTTTTTTACAGCATGTTACAGCTGTGTTTGTTCAGCAATGTTGGTTAACAGACTGTTTCCATGACTATTGACTTTTAATTACAGAAGTAATATGTTTAATGTATTTACAGAGTTCTGTCAAATGTTAAGCAAAATTATAGAAAGCTATGTTTTTGTTAGCAGAAGGTTGCCAGGCAACAGAATTCTGCATACCATAACCAAAGGCACAGGAAGAAAATAGCGGATGCTGAAATGCATGCGGTCACATTGACCATTATGACAACTGTAATTTAAATAAAATAATGCTTAAGTGAAATACACACACATTCAGGTTTAAGTCAGGATGCTATAATGCAGTGTTTCTCAGCCACGTTCCTGGAGTACCACCAGCACTGCATGTTTTGGATGTCTCCAAACCCATCACACGTCTTTCAGTCTCCGCTGACGAGCTGATGATATGAATCAGATGTGTTGATGTGCAGAGCTGGTGCTCCTCCAGGAACGTGGCTGAGCAACACTGATCTAATGTATTTTAACCCTTGTGTATTGTTGAAATGAGCTACCTTTTTATTATGCTGGTGGCTGTTTTTGCCCCATTGACTTTCATTATAATGCCATTTTTGATTGTGTGTGTGTGTGTGTGTGTGTGTGTGTGTGTGTTTGTCTCATTTCTATATCACTGAGCATAAGCGTGCCACTGGTCTGGGAAATGAGACTTATGATCACCCTCATTTGCAGTCGCTTAGAAATGGCATTTTGATGATTTTAAGCATTAATTTCAGCACATTCTCACTCCCAAGCCATCAGAGGCCTGCATGCGAATGACATGCTATGGATTTATTTGACCATCAGCCGAGTCTTAACACACATTACCATTCATTTAAATAGGAAGATCTCTATATTTGCACTTCAAGTCCTCCAAAGGCTTCTTCGGAAACACTGTAGTTGAAGGGGCGTCCATAAGACTGTCATGACAGCTTTATAATCACGACATATGAATGTGAATGAGGTGCATGCTTATGACAACTGTTATTAGGTGTGCTTTGCTCAGCTATGATAACTTGACATAAATAAATACATCACGACCTGTTTTTGTCTTTGTTATGACAACTTAACATCACCAAGACAACATATTCTGTCATAAATCTGTCATAAACATGATTGTCAGCAAAGAGCATAGAATCACCAAGAGGCGACACTCTGTTGCTATTTGTTAAATAGCCACTAGATGTCGCTAGAGTCACGCGGCGGCCATTTTGATTGACTGTATGAAGTTGCTTGTATTTCTTGGGTTGTTAAGGAGTTGCTAAGTGGTTGCTAGGGTGTAGCTGTTCAGTTTCTAGTGGGTTTTGAATGACTGTATGGAGTTGCTAGTATATTTTGGATTGTTAGGGAGTTGCTACGTGGTTGCTAGGGTGTAGCTGTTCAGTTTCTAGTGGGTTTTGAATGTCTGTATGGAGTTGCTTGTATATTTTGGAATGTTAAGGAGTTGCTAAGTGGTTGCTAGGGTGAAGCTGTTCAGTTTATAGTGGGTTTTGAATGACTGTATGGAGTTGCTAGTATATTTTGGATTGTTAAGGAGTTGCTAAGTGGTTGCTAGGGTGTAGCTGTTCAGTTTATAGTGTTTTAAATGACTGTATGGAGTTGCTTGTATATTTTGGGTTGTTAGAAGTTGCTAAGTGGTTGCTAGGGGGTAGCTGTTCAATTTCTAGTGGGTTTTGAATGACTGTATGGAGTTGCGTATATATTTTGGGTTGTTAGAAGTTGGTAAGTGGTTGCTAGGGTGTAGCTGTTCAATTTCTAGTGGGTTTTGAATGACTGTATGGAGTTGCGTATGTATTTTGGGTTGTTAAGGAGTTGCTAAGTGGTTGCTAGGGTGTAGCTGTTCAGTTTCTAGTGGGTTTTGAATGTCTGTATGGAGTTGCTTGTATATTTTGGAATGTTAAGGAGTTGCTAAGTGGTTGCTAGGGTGAAGCTGTTCAGTTTATAGTGGGTTTTGAATGACTGTATGGAGTTGCTAGTATATTTTGGATTGTTAAGGAGTTGCTAAGTGGTTGCTAGGGTGTAGCTGTTCAGTTTATAGTGTTTTAAATGACTGTATGGAGTTGCTTGTATATTTTGGGTTGTTAGAAGTTGCTAAGTGGTTGCTAGGGGGTAGCTGTTCAATTTCTAGTGGGTTTTGAATGACTGTATGGAGTTGCGTATATATTTTGGGTTGCTAATTGGTTGCTAGGGTGTAGCTGTTAAGTTTATAGTGGGTTTTGAATGACTGTATGGAGTTGCATATATATTTTGGGTTGCTAATTGGTTGCTAGGGTGTAGCTGTTAAGTTTATAGTGGGTTTTGAATGACTGTATGGAGTTGGTTGTATATTTTGGGTTGTTAGGGAGTTGCTAAGTGGTTGCTAGGGTGTAGCTGTTCAGTTTATAGTGGGTTTTGAATGACTGTATGGAGTTGCTTGTATATTTTGGGTTGTTAGAAGTTGCTAAGTGGTTGCTAGGGTGTAGCTGTTCAATTTCTAGTGGGTTTTAAATGACTGTATGGAGTTGCGTATATATTTTGGGTTGTTAAGGAGTTGCTAATTGGTTGCTAGGGTGTAGCTGTTCAGTTTATAGTGGGTTTTGAATGACTGTATGGAGTTGCTAGTATATTTTGGGTTGTTAGAAGTTGCTCAGTAGTTGCTAGGGTGTAGCTGCTCAGTTTATAGTGTTTTAAATGACTGTATGGAGTTGCGTAAGTATTTTGGGTTGTTAAGGAGTTACTAATTGGTTGCTAGGGTGTAGCTGTTCAGTTTATAGTGTTTTGAATGACTGTATGGAATTGCTTGTATATTTTGGGTTGTTAGAAGTTGCTAAGTGGTTGCTAGGGTGTAGCTGTTCAGTTTATAGTGGGTTTTGAATGACTGTATGAAGTTGGTTGTATATTTTGGGTTGTTAGAAGTTGCTAAGTGGTTGCTAGGGTGTAGCTATTCAGTTTAAAGTGGGTTTTCAAGGACTGTATGGAGTTGCTAGTAGTTTTTGGGATGCTAAAAAGTTGGCAATTCAATGCTTAAGTGTTCTGTGTGGTTGGTAGATGGTTGCCAAGGGGTTCTTTTAGTGGTTGCTAGGTAAATATTATGTGCTGTATGGTTGCTAATATGTTGCATACATTTACTAAAAATAATACAATTAAGATTTTAGAAAACAGATGTAGTGTTTCTGTACATAGCGTCACGGTGGCGCAGTGGGTAGCACAATTTCCTCACAGCAAGAAGGTCGCTAGTTGGTATAATAATAATAATAATAATAATAATAATAATAATAATAATAATAATAATAATATTTAATGATATAAACTAATAAATGTGCATAGGTGGTGCTGTTGAGTCATTTTGCAACACCCACTTCTGAAACCTATATCAAACGTACATTTTTGTCACTTCTGGCACGTGTGCAAAGTTCTGTGAGTTTTCAAGCATGTTTAGATCCTCAAAAATGCGATTCATTCTAGTCAAGAGGGGGAAGAAGAATAAACAGAGCAATTCCAATAGGGCCTACACACCGTAGGTGCTCGGTCCCTAATGATCAAGTGCTTTGGTTACGGACAAAAACACTACAATAGATATATTGCACAATAAAATAAAGTCTCCTTTAGTCTCATGGTCTTAGAAACACCCGTCACAAGACAAAAGCAATAAAAAGCACAACAAATAGACAATAAAAATGCGATAAATGGGCCAGTGATGATAACACTAATACAGTCTAATGAGTTTGGCTTTTGTATTATTCAGCTCTTGTGCTCAACTTCAAGTTCTCCTTCAGCTTTAGATGTTTTACACGCTGCTGTTTATATACTGTGAATAAATGAAAGTAATTCACAGTTCTGGCAGAGCTTTGATCTGCATTTTAATGTGATATCCTCAGCGTTGTGTAAATGTTTCATATTCATATCTCATCGTGGTCATTGTCTCTATGACAGCGGCTCCAGCGTTATGAGCAAAGCACTCAGTAAAAGCGCTGCGCTGCGTAAAAACACTACAAATCTGCTTCAGGTTTTCTTTGATCGGCTGGTTTTATGATGCGTTCGGGCTAAAGGCCGGTCATGAACGACTGAGAGACTTCAGCTTTCATATGCTTTATTGATTTCTGTGTAGAACAGAGTGAATCGCACGCAGATGTTTGTTACTCCGGTGAGCAGCTAATAAAGGCCAATTTATGAGACCCCGCAAGCACCGTTACCTTTAATAGTCGAGTGGATGACCGTAGCGCATGGGAATATCCTGGGAAAACAGATCTTTGAGCAGAGGATGTGGAGATATTACGATAGAAAGTTGACCAGTGTATATAGTTGCATCGCTTCTGTGAATTATTTATTTTATTATACTGATTTATTATGTATTTAACAGCCACTGTAGCAGCAGCAGTGATAGTACTGTTTGCCTATTTATTGCAATGTTATTGTATGTTTTGTTACCAAAGTATACCCCTGAAGGTCAGCTTTAAAACTGCCAGGGAAATATTGACAATCTGTGTTAATGCACAGTAGCACAGGCTTTGGAAAATAAACTGTGGTGGAGTGTTTTCCTCAGTCACAGATGGCATTTGTAAGCCTCTCCACTGGCAGTTTTGGTCCACTCTTTTGCAAACCGCTTCAATTCTCTGCAATTTGAAGGGCACCGTCGGCCAACTGCTGTTTTCTGATCTCTTCATTGATATTCAATGGGATATAAATCTGGCACTTCAGAAGCACTCCAGCGTTTGTTTCCAATGCATTTCAAGCTGAGGGTCAATGTTCTGCTGGAACGCGACCTTCCCTGAAGACAACGAGCTGTGTAATGCCAAGGTCACATCACACAAATACTTTAAAACCTTTTTTAATTGCAGATCTTTTATTCATTCATTTTCTTATCAGCTTAGTCCCTTTATTTATCTGGGGTCGCCACAGCGGAATGAACCGCCAACTTATCCAGCACAAGTTTTACATAGCAGATACCCTTCCAGCTGCAACCCATCACTGCAAAACATTCATACACTCTTATTCACACTCATACACTACAGACAATTTTAGCTTTCCCAATTTCCCAATAGCGCATGTGTTTGGACTGTGGGGGAAACCGGAGCACCCAGAG
>NC_079439.1:72482823-72487823 GCF_903798145.1 Danio aesculapii
AAAAAATAATAAATAAATAAATAAATAAATAAATAAATAAATAAATATAAACAAATTAAAAAATTTAAAAATTTAAAAATTAAAAAATTAAAAAATAATAAATAAATAAATAAATAAATAAATAAGCTTAGTCTGAGACATCATTTGCAATCAAGTTCTACTATCACCACAAGTTTCTGCTTCTGCTCAGAGTCGTCATTCATTTGTAATAAGTTCTACAACTAGTTGAAAAATCACTGTGACAGTACAGCAATGAGTAGCCGGGGAAATACTCTCATTTTGATTTATTTATTTATTTTTACAGTGCACTCTAAACAACATCCACAGACAGCAGCGAGAAGAGAAATAAAGACAAGCAGCTCAATATCCGTAGCAGCAGCTTTATTGCATCAGAAGCAAACTGCAGTTTCCACTCGGCACAATAATAAACATCATTTTCTGCTCTTCCGCACTGACAGCCAGAAAAACATTGTTCTGTGTCCTTACAGATGTGTAGTCCAAACGCTGTCAGCCTTAATAAGCTGAAGACATTCATGCAGATGTATTGGCTGACCGTAATGAAGGTCTCAGTGTGCTCAGCCATGAGACGAAGGTGAATGGTTTGATGAATATGAAAATTATTTAAATTATATTGATGTGGTGGGTGGTACGGTGGCTCAGTGGGTAGGGCTGTCACCTCACAGCAAAAAGGTCTATGGTTTGAGCCTTGGCTGGGTCAGTTGGCATTTCTGTGTGGAGTTTGCATGTTCTCCCTGTGTTGGTGTGGGTTTCCTCCGGGTGCTCCGGTTTACCCCACAGTCCAAACACATGCGCTATAGGTGAATTGGGTAAGCTAAATTGTCTGTAGTGTACAGTATGTGTGTGAATAAGAGTGTATGAGTGTTTCCCAGTGATGGGTTGCAGCTGAAAGATAATCCGCTGTGTAAAACATTTGCTGGATAAGTTGGCGGTTCATTCCGCTGTGGCAACCCCTGATTAATAAAGGGACTAAGCTGATAAGAAAATGAATGAATGAATGAATGAATATTTATGTTGTTTATTTTGTCACTAGTTCTCAACGCTACAGTAAATGTATAAAATAAGCATATGATTATTAATAATCATAATAATTAAACCTGAGATTTGAATCATAATTGATAATTGATATAAACTAATAAGTTAATGCATAATT
Organism: Danio aesculapii; assembly: GCF_903798145.1. Lineage (NCBI taxonomy): Eukaryota > Metazoa > Chordata > Actinopteri > Cypriniformes > Danionidae > Danio > Danio aesculapii. The sequence continues at coordinate 72,483,995 of NC_079439.1, forward strand.
TTATGATAAATTTCAATATTTGGCTAACTGAATATCATTAATAAACATACTATTTATTTATTTATTTATTTATTTATTTATTTATTTATTTATTTATTTATTTATTTATTCATTAATTCATTTATTCATTTGTTTGTTTGTTTGTTTGTTTGTTTGTTTGTTTGTCAGACTATGGCCGTCATAACAAAACTACATTTTGTCAGAATAAGTTGTCAGAAAGGCTTTTATTTTTTAATATAGCCTCACGTTCACACTAGCGAGTTATTAATTTCATTTGGCTGTACTCAAAAATGCTTTGTCTGACCAACTTGAATACTTACGGTATGGTCTAAAAATGATCTGGTTTGAGTTTGTCAAACTAACATGATTCAAATTACAAATTCAATAAGACTGACACAAACCAAAGCTCCCCTGCTACGTCATCAATACGAACAGCTTTGATACTATGGAAATTTCTCAGCTGCGAGCTCATAATATAGCTATTATTAGTACACTGTAAAACCCAAAAGGTTAAGGTAACTCAAACCATTTGAGGAAACCGATTGCAACAAACCCCTTAGGTTGAAAAACTAATCCTAATGAGTACTGTTAACTTAATCCATTTGAATAAACAAAGCAATTTGAGCACAGTAAAACCTAATTAATGACAAGAACTCAAACCAATTGAGTACTGTAAAACCCAATTAAGTTAAGGCAACTCAAACCATTTGAGGAAACTGATTGCTTCAAATCATTTGAGTTGAAAAAAATTTTTTAATGTGAACTTACTCCATTTAAGTTGAAGTAACGAGATATTTAATTAACTCATTACCTTCAAGACTGAGTTCAAAACTCTTTTCAAATAAGTAGAATTAACTTTCAGTCAATTTTGAGTTAGCTACACTCATTTAATTTGATAAAGTTGACTATTGGGTGTCTTATTAGTTGGGTGCATTATTAGTATAGTTTAAAACCCAAACATTTAAAGTAACTCAAATTGTTTGAGAAAACCGATTGCAACAAACCATTTAAGCTCAAAAACTAATCCTAATGAGTACTTTGAACTTCATCCATTTGAGTAAACAAAGTAATCTGACCACAGTAAAACCCAATAAATGAAGAGAACTCAAACCACTCACTTGACTGTTGGGTTTTACAGTGTAGGTAAAGTAATAACATTGCATTTCCATGTTTAATGCAGTGTGTTTGTTGCTGTTTTTCAGGATTTTCTAAAATGTCTATGTGTAAAATATTCCATTACATTAGTTTAAGAATGTTATCTTTGGAAAATAATCATCTTCATCTGCTTCCTAAACTAAATAGTTTGACAGCTCCTTCCACCACAGAGGAACAGAGAGGGTGAAGGGTCTGGAAAGTGACTTTTTGCTCAGTTGTGAAGCAAAACTAGGTGTATATTTATAGCAGCGAGTTCAGGTAAAGAAGATGTGTTCAGGATCTGTCCTTTAGATGCTAAATTGAGGTCTTGACACTCTGTGGTCATTAAAAATCCACTGACACTTCTTTTAAAGAGCAGGGTGTAACCCCGGAGCCCTGGCCAATATCCCTTCATCAGCCTTATCAGTCATGGATTCCTATCTATTGAACAGCTCTATCACTCTTTATTTTGGTGTATGGTGGGTTTATCTGTTCATATAAACACTGGAGACTGCACAGTGTTGATGGATGACACTTTTCTGTCTGCAAAATCTCCACTGTCCTATACCAATAAAGGTGAAAACCCCTAAAAAATAACTATCAAAAACAGAGGTTACATGTGCTGCTGAAGATTAAAGACACAGATGAGAGGTTTGCACTGACTGTAGGTTATATTTCGTGTTGTTTTTGAACCCAAATAAGGACTAAATGTATGCTGTGTGTTGTTTTTCTGTAATTGATAACATATCGGAGACTGTAAGGGTCTGCATGTGTTCATATATGCTGCATTTATTTATTTATATGATATTATCGCAGACGTTACGGTACGCTATCATTGATCTGCAGTTATAATCAAATCATGTTCATAGAAAGGTTAGTAATGAACATTTATACACAAGTATTTATGTGCTTCTCATGTGAAATGTGAATGACCCATACAGCTTTATTGTGACATTTCCTCGCGCAAGAATGGCATCGACTGAAACTTTCTATCGTACACCACTATTGGTACCCTTTTGGCAGGATAAGCCTGATAAAGGGGACCCGTACTAACCCGTTCCATACTATACCAGTCAGTGGAAACGGGCCACTTGGCATCTTTTATATATATTCAATAATTTATTTTTCTCCATTCAGGTACTCCCATACTAGCCCATAATATTCAGGTCTGAACTCCATGCCAGCTCATAACCGTCAGTGTTTTAACAGCAGTTTTACTTTTATTTGTTACTTGTTTTGATTTGCACATAGTGGAAAATGAGCATCACATGAGTAGGAGTGCTGTAAATATCAGAATACCTGCATTCATATTCAGACCAGCAGCATGGTTGCAACTGTGAAATTGCTTTTCAGTTCAATAAACAACAATTTAATATTTAGCAACTTTTGGGCTGTTTTTTTTTTTCTGTGAATAAAAAAAATACAAAAACAGACCCAAACAAAGCCAAAGCAGGATCAGCCACAGATCATCTCTGAGAATGAATGAATCCTCCTCTGATGAAAGCTTGGATTATGAATATCAAGCTACTTTTCTGGACTCTCCCGGAAGGTTAACATGGGATTGACCCATTTAATATTTATGCACTCTGATATTAGTTTCGCCTCATGGTCAAACTGTGTGTGCTTTCTGTTGGCTTGGATAGAAAATAGGGAAAATGCACTATTTATTGCAACTTTGAAAGAAAGAATACTATTTACTCCCTTAAGCACAAATAATTTACAGCAAAATTGTACATATTGGCATACATTCATATTCTATTATATTCTATTCTATTCTATTCTATTATATTATATTATATTATATTATATTATATTATATTATATTATATTATATTATATTATATTATATTATACTATACTATATTATATTATATTCTATTCTATTCTATTCTATTCTATTCTATTATATTCACTTGTGGTCGAAGGGTTGGGTTATCGATATGTTAGAATAGTTAAACCGTAAAATGTACTATTAAAAAAATATGACCAACATTTATCCCATTATTTATTTTGGGGGAAAAAAAGAAAAGCTCGACATATCAGATCTATTTTATTTTATTTTATTTTATTTTATTTTATTTTATTTTATTTTATTTTATTTTATTTTATTTTATTGTTTATTTCTTGTTTTGTATAGAATATGCTCTAATATTCTAATCCAATCTACTCTATTCACTTGTGGTCAAAGTGTTGGGTTATTGATGTGATAGAATAGTTAAACCTTATAATGTACTAGAAAAAAGAATGATCAACATTTGTCCCATTATTTATTTTGGGAAAAAAAAGGAAAACTCAACATATCAGATCTATTTTATTTAATAAATAAATAGATAAAAAAATAAAATAAAATAAAATAAAATAAAATAAAATAAAATAAAATAAAATAAAATAAAATAAAATAAAATAAAATAAAATAAAATATATTTATTTATTTGTTTGTGTATTGTGCTTAATAATCCTCAATTATCAACTTTTTCTCTTATTATTATTATATTTTTTTTGCAATCATTTTATTTCTTTATACAATCCTCTATTTTCACTCTGTTTTCCGATTGATCAACTAATTAAAGTGATTTTTTTTTATAAATGATATATAATTCGACAGGATAATGTCATTTAAATCCATGTATTCTCACAATCTTTAATCAAATACACTCTCCTCTCTCTATTACAACATCTCTTCATTGATTGGCAC
>NC_079439.1:72492823-72505323 GCF_903798145.1 Danio aesculapii
TTTTACAGCTTTTTTATTATTAATAAATTTGCCAAAATTTCAAAAACTCTTTTTCAATATCATTATGGGGGATTGTGTGAAGAATGTTGAGGAAATAAAGGAATTTAATTCATTTTGGAATAAGGCTGGAACATAAAACAATGTGGAAAAAGTGAAGCGCTACATGAATACTTTTCAGATGCACTGTATACACAGTGTTGCATTGTAATTACACATCATAAACCCTTATATCCATAAACTGATCTCCATACTTAACCTTATAATGCCTTAAACTACTCATTAGCAGTGAATATGGCAATTGTCCAGATAACATGTAATTAGTAAATCCATATTCCTGTAGGCAGGGCTTCAGATTAGCACTTGCCATGTGCCAAATGCGAATAACGATAAGTATTCATAGCAATGTCAGTCACTAATTGGTGGGTAATTGTTATTATTATTCATTTATTTATTATTTTTAGTGAATAGCATGCAATGTAGTAAGACCTGCAGTACGTTTTTTAGAAATTAGCTTGTTCAGTTTTGGTATCTGGCTAAAGCTAAATCTAAAATAAACACTTTAAATATGACTAGCTACTGTAGTAGTAGTATAACTGCCTGTTTTTCATGGCTGATTTATTGCATTCAAATGAGCAGCATTCATTCATTAATTTTCCTTCAGCTTAATTTTATCATGGCTCGCCACAGCGGGATGAACCACCAACTATTCCAGCATATGTTTTTATGCAGCAGATAAAAGAGCAGCATAAGCATGCTTAAACATATTTTATCTTCTAAAACGCTATATGAGAGCAAGTAAATGAATTCCAGCAGTAGTTTAATTATTGAGCGTGACTCTCACACTCCATCCTCAGTCAACAAATGGGCTCTTAAATCAGTCAGTCTGGTAGAAATGAGAATAAAACACGGTTCATAAGCAGCGCTGGATTGATTTTCAATCATTCTCGAAACCAAATCATTATTAGAGATCTGCTCGAGTGACTCCAGTCATCAGAAATCTCCGGCGAGTGATTGTTCACCTCTGAACGCACCAGTGAGAGCTGCTGTTATTTGGGGAGGAACTGAAAAGCCTGTGCGCTGTGAATGAAAGATCTGAGTCCAGCTCTGATCAAATGTGGCCAGAGAGGGATCAGATCTGTGGGGCGGCTTTTCCATCGACTCGGGGTTTGTGGTTTGACCTCGGGAGCAATAAGCTTGATATTTTCAAAGAAGCTGCAGAAGTGTTTCGCCAGTAACGAGAAGCAGGGAATTGATCCTGCGAGAGCTGCGAATGGCCGGAATACACTGAGAACGAGACCTTCAGAACATGCGGAAGTGCCTGACCTCAAAATATCCGGAGCAAGATGTTATTGCTCAGGGATTCACTTTCACTGATCTATTATTAATTGCCGTTTAACTTATTGGTAAATGTTTTAAACCACTAACAGAGTTGACATTAACATAGTGGATGATAACAGAGTTGGCCATGCCAGGGTTGACGATAACAGAGTTGACAATAATATATTAGACCACAGCAGAATTGACAATAAAAGTAAAAGTTCACCACAAAAGAGTTGACAATGAGAAAATTGAAAATAACAGAGCTGACAACAAATGAGTAAACGATAACGAAGGTGACTATATTGGAGTTGATAATAAGAGAGTGGACGATTACTGAGTTGATGATTACAGAGTTGATGATAATGGAGGTGACGATAACAAAGTTGACAATAAAACAGTTGACAATAACAGAGTTGACAAAAACAGAAAAATAATAACGGAGGTCACTAGAATAGAGTTGACAATAACATAGTTGATGATAACAGAGTTGAGGATAACGAGGTTGACGATAGCAGATTTGATTGTAACGAAGTTGACGATAATGGAGTTGATGATAACAGTGTTGACGATAACAGAGTAGATCACAAAGAAGTTCCCGATAACAATGTTTACAATAACAGAGTAGACGATAACAGAGGTGACTATAATGAAGTTGACTATAACGAAGCTGACGATAATGGAGTTGCCGATAACGAAGTTGACGATAACATAGTTAATCACAAAAGAGTTGACAATAACAGAGTAGATAATAACAGAGTTGTCGATAATGGAGTTGACTATAACAGAGTTGACTATAACGGAGTTGAAGATAATGGAGTTGCCGACAACAAAGTTGACAATAACATAGTTAATCACAAAAGAGTTGACAATAACAGAGTAGATAATAACAGAGTTGACGATAACGAAGTTGACAATAACAGACTTGACGATAGCAGGTTTAATCACAAAAGAGTTGAAGAGTTGTTGACAATAACAGAGTAGACTGTAATGGAGGTGACTATAATGAAGTTGACTATAACGAAGTTGACGATAACAAGAGTTGACTATAACGACGTTGACGATAACACCCTTGTTGATAACAGAGTTATTCAGAAAAAAGTTGACGACAATGGAGTTGATGATTATGGAGGTGACTATAATTAAGTTGACTAGAACAAAGTTGATGATAATAGAGTTAACGATAACAAAGTTGAGGATAACAGAGTCAATCACAAAAGAGTTGACAATAACAGAGTTGCCAATAACAGAGTAGACGGTGACGGAGGTGACTATAATGAAGTTGACTATATCAGACTTGACGATAACAGAGTTAAACACTAAAGAGTTGACGATAACAGAGAAGACAATAACATAGTTAATCACAAAAGAGTTGACAAAAACAGAGTAGATAATAACAGAGTTGACGATAATGGAGTTGACTATAACGGAGTTGACGATAACAGGTTTAATCACAAAAGAGTTGATGATAACAGAGTTGACAATAACAGAGTCGACATTAATGGAGGTGACTATAATGAAGTTGATTATAACAGACTTATTGATAACAGAGTTGATGATAACACAGTGGACAATAACAGAGTTGACAATAACGAAGTTGACAATACCAGAGTTGACAATACCAGAGTTGACGATAACAGAGTTGATGATAACATAGTGGATGATGAAAGAGTCGACAATAAAACAGTTGATGATAATATAGTTGATGATAACATAGTGGATGATGACAGTTGATGATAACATAGTGGATGATGACAGTTGATGATAACATAGTGGATGATGACAGTTGATGATAACATAGTGGATGATGACAGTTGATGATAACATAGTGGATGATGACAGAGTTGATGATAACAGAGTTTACTATAATGGAGTTGATGATAACAGAGGACGATGACAGAGTTGACAATAACAAAGTTGACAATAAAATAGTTGACAACAGCAGAGTTGACGATAACAGCGTTGATGATAACAGAGTTGACTATAATGGAGTTGATGATAACGGAGTTGACGATAACGGAGTTGACGATAACTGAGTTGACGATAACAGAGTTAATCACTAGTTGACTATAACAAAGTTGACGATAACAGAGTTGATGATAACAGAGTTGACGATAACATAGTTGATGATAATGGAGTTGACGATAACGGAGTTGACGATAACGGAGTTGACGATAACAGAGTTGACTATAATGAAGTTGACGATAACGAAGTTGACGATAACGAAGTTGACGATAACAGAGATGCAATAACAGAGATGAAGATAACAGAGTTGACAATTACACGGTTTAGTAACCTAGTAGAGTAAACACACAGATGAAAATTAGACGTAATTAAATAATGATAATTGAAGCTGAATGTACAATTCAGAAGGCAGAGGTGGTCAAAAATAGTTAATATTACAGGACAAAATATCTCTGAATACACATATAAAGACGATTACTATAAACAACTTAATGTAATTAGTTTTATTGTTCAACACTATTTAATTTAAGTATTGCAATGATTAATAGAAGGTTTATCTTGGAGACACAACATGTATATGTTTATAGTCAAAATTAAATGATGTCAAACCTATCTCTTCTCAAACATGATCATCACCCACTGTGGTGCATTCATTATTTTATTCAAAAAGTTGGCCATTTTGGTGTAAAACTCCAAAAAGCACCTTCTCAGCATTTTTGGGGGCTAATAGAGAGGCTGACCGAAATTGCTGAGCATTGTATCACAGATCTGTAGTGTGAAATATTATTAATCAGTTGTCCTTAAATAAAACAGTGAAGAGCAGCAAGCAAATAATCGAGCGTGACACGGAACAAAGCTTTTATAATAAAAAACACGTTTACAGACTAGCTGTTACCGCGGGCAAGCCCCGAGCCAAACGTTCAAAGAAAATAAACATAAATAAAAGACAAGTGGTCAAGTGAATATGAGCAGCATCATCAGATGACACCATCAGCTTCAATTAGCTCACAGACTCGTTTTCCAGGCAGCAAGCCAACAGTTTCAAACCATTTAGATCAATTAGAGTGGATTACCACCACTACTCAAAGCTGAATACATTTGAATAAATTAAATACAGATATTTAGGGCCTGACTGAACTGGAGCACATGGTATGTTTGTTGTGTTTAATTAGTCCATAGTTTGCTTAAATCTGCAGCCTTTATGTTAACAAAGCAACCAAGTTAAAGCACTTTATTACTGTATTAATATTATGAAGAGCAATACAGAAACGGCTATGATGGCAAAAAAATAGTGCTAAAAAAATCCTCAGGGCATTATGACAGTGTAATACAGAACTAATGCAACACTAAAGTAATTGTCCTCTGGCACATCGCATGTCCTTAAAATAACATTCACCCACATGATTTAGTATAACGCTCACAGAGCCAGACATTTGACTATTACACTTTTCACAGGCACAGTTCAACCACAAATTAAATTCCGGCCATCATTTACTCACCCTCACGACTCTCAGGTTGACTGTGGTGTCAAAATGACCTGAAGGTGAGAAAACGATGACAGTTTTCATTTTGGGGTGAACTATTATTCAAAAGACTAGACCACACATGTGTTCTGAATATTAGACGTATTTTGAGGAGTGAGGAGCGATAACTGAATGAGTCAATGAGTGAAGGAAAAAACCAAGTGAATGAATGAATAGATGAATGGATGAATGAATGAATGAATGAATGAATGAATGAATGAATGAATATCCAAGTGAGTGAGTGAGTAAGTGAATGGAGTAAGGGAAATGAAAAACAATTGAGCAATGAGTGAATATATATGTCCAGTAATTGAGTAAGTGGAGGTTCATTCCACGGTGGCGTCCCCCTTTTTTAAAACTTGTTTTTATTGGATTTATTATATATTTTTTTATTTAATTTATGTCATTTTGTATTTTATTTTATTTTTATTTAATTCTATTTGATTTTGTCATTTGTATTTTTTTTCTTGAATTATATATTTTAGAATTTTATTTAATTGTTATTTAATTTTAATAATACAATTATTTTTTTTATTTAATTTTGTAATTTTTATTAAATTTTATATTTTATTTTATATTTCATTTAATATTTATTTAAAAGTATTTAATTTTGTTATTTTTATTTTATTTTATTTTATTTCATTATGTTTTATTTTTATTTAATTGTATTTAATTTGGTCATTTTTATTTTATTTTTATTGTATTTTCATTGAATTTTTTTAATTTTTATCTAATTGTGTTTAGAATTTTATTTTATATTTTATTTTTATTAAATTATTATTTTTTTTTATTTAATTGTAGTTAATGTCATTTTATAAATTTTTTTATTCAATTTTATTTTATTGCTTTAAATTTTGTCATTTTTATTTAATTTTATTAAAACATTTTAATAGTAGTTAATTTTCTTATTTTAATTTAAGTAATTTTTTTTATTTAATAGTAGTTAATTTTCTTATTTTAATTTAATTAAATTTTTATTTAATAGTAGTTAATTTTCTTATTTTAATTTAATAATTTTTTTTATTTAATAGTAGTTAATTTTCTTATTTTAATTTAAGTAAATTTTTTATTTAATAGTAGTTAATTTTCTTATTTTAATTTAAGTACATTTTTTATTTAATAGTAGTTAATTTTCTTATTTTTATTTAATTAATTTTTTTATTTAATAGTAGTTAATTTTCTTATTTTTATTTAATAAATTTTTTATCTAATAGTAGTTAATTTTCTTATTTTTATTTAATAATTTTTTTTATTTAATAGTAGTTAATCTTCTTATTTTTATTTAATAAATTTTTTTATTTAATAGTAGTTAATTTTCTTATTTTTATTTAATTATTTTTTTTATTTAATAGTAGTTAATTTTCTTATTTTAATTTAAGTACATTTTTTATTTAATAGTAGTTAATTTTCTTATTTTTATTTAATTATTTTTTTTATTTAATAGTAGTTAATTTTCTTATTTTAATTTAATTAATTTTTTATTTAATAGTAGTTAATTTTCTTATTTTTATTTAATTAATTTTTTTATTTAATAGTAGTTAATTTTCTTATTTTAATTTAAGTAAATTTTTTATTTAATAGTAGTTAATTTTCTTATTTTTATTTAATTATTTTTTTATTTAATAGTAGTTAATTTTCTTATATTTATTTAATAAAATTTTTTATTTAATAGTAGTTAATTTTCTTATTTTTATTTAATTAATTTTTTTATTTAATAGTAGTTAATTTTCTTATTTTTATTTAATAATTTTTTTATTTAATAGTGTTTAATTTTCTTATTTTTATTTAATAATTTTTTTATTTAATAGTAGTTAATTTTCTTATTTTTATTTAATTATTTTTTTTATTTAATAGTAGTTAATTTTCTTATTTTAATTTAAGTAAATTTTTTATTTAATAGTAGTTAATTTTCTTATTTTAATTTAAGTACATTTTTTATTTAATAGTAGTTAATTTTCTTATTTTAATTTAATTAAATTTTTATTTAATAGTAGTTAATTTTCTTATTTTAATTTAATAATTTTTTTTATTTAATAGTAGTTAATTTTCTTATTTTAATTTAAGTAAATTTTTTATTTAATAGTAGTTAATTTTCTTATTTTAATTTAAGTACATTTTTTATTTAATAGTAGTTAATTTTCTTATTTTTATTTAATTAATTTTTTTATTTAATAGTAGTTAATTTTCTTATTTTTATTTAATAAATTTTTTTATCTAATAGTAGTTAATTTTCTTATTTTTATTTAATAATTTTTTTTATTTAATAGTAGTTAATCTTCTTATTTTTATTTAATAAATTTTTTTATTTAATAGTAGTTAATTTTCTTATTTTAATTTAAGTACATTTTTTATTTAATAGTAGTTAATTTTCTTATTTTTATTTAATTATTTTTTTTATTTAATAGTAGTTAATTTTCTTATTTTAATTTAATTAATTTTTTATTTAATAGTAGTTAATTTTCTTATTTTTATTTAATTAATTTTTTTATTTAATAGTAGTTAATTTTCTTATTTTAATTTAAGTAAATTTTTTATTTAATAGTAGTTAATTTTCTTATTTTTATTTAATAATTTTTTTCTTTAATAGTAGTTAATTTTCTTATTTTTATTTAATTATTTTTTTATTTAATAGTAGTTAATTTTCTTATATTTATTTAATAAAATTTTTTATTTAATAGTAGTTAATTTTCTTATTTTTATTTAATTAATTTTTTTATTTAATAGTAGTTAATTTTTTTATTTTAATTTAAGTAAATTTTTTATTTAATAGTAGTTAATTTTCTTATTTTTATTTAATTATTTTTTTATTTAATAGTAGTTAATTTTCTTATATTTATTTAATAAAATTTTTTATTTAATAGTAGTTAATTTTCTTATTTTTATTTAATTAATTTTTTTATTTAATAGTAGTTAATTTTTTTATTTTAATTTAAGTAAATTTTTTATTTAATAGTAGTTAATTTTCTTATTTTTATTTAATAAATTTTTTTATTTAATAGTAGTTAATTTTCTTATTTTTATTTAATAAATTTTTTCTTTAATAGTAGTTAATTTTCTTATTTTTATTTAATTAATTTTTTTATTTAATAGTAGTTAATTTTCTTATTTTAATTTAAGTACATTTTTTATTTAATAGTAGTTAATCTTCTTATTGTTATTTAATAATTTTTTTTATTTAATAGTAGTTAATCTTCTTATTTTTATTTAATAATTTTTTTTATTTAATAGTAGTTAATTTTCTTATTTTTATTTAATTAATTTTTTTATTTAATAGTAGTTAATTTTCTTGTTTTTATTTAATAATTTTTTTATTTAATAGTAGTTAATTTTCTTATTTTTATTTAATTATTTTTTTATTTAATAGTAGTTAATTTTCTTATTTTTATTTAATTATTTTTTTTATTTAATAGTAGTTAACTTTCTTATTTTTATTTAATTATTTTTTTATTTAATAGTAATTAATTTTCTTATTTTTGTTTAATTAAATTTGAATGAAAGAATGAATGAATTAATGAATAAGTAGGAAGTAAACAAATGCTTAATAAACATAACTGCAGCATGTTTTTCTTGTTACAAAGAGTATCATCCAAGCATACATATATGCATGTTACACACGTTGACGAACGATACTTTTCTGATACCTTCTTCTTTAAATCATTGTAAATTTGTAAAAAAAAAGTGTGTGTGTGTGTTTTCCTCTGTCCTCAGAACAGTGCGAGTTGTCATTGGGCTCCAGTCCAGATGCACACAGGAGGCCTCGTCCCCTCACCACAGGCCTGTTTGTAATTCATTAGCGTAACCCCATTAACAACAGGACTCTCCGGATCCAGGCCCCAAAACAAACCCTGCATTACTCCAAACAGCGCCGCCTCGTCCCCAACACATGCGTGATCTCATTAAGTCAGCGTTTCGGGTTCTCGTCCTTGTTAAAGCCCTGCTGCGGCGCTGAGCTTTATGCCCTCGATGTCTTTCCAACAAAAAAAGCATCCCGATGCCCGCAGTCAGCAAAACACTTATTACTGGACCCGCGGCTCAAGTGCTGCTCCCTAAGAAAAGCAATCAGCACACTTGGCAGTAACTGAGTCTGAATTTCACAAATCACATTCACACAGTCACTGCGGCCCAGAACGCACATATTGTTTGTGATTTCAGTGACGGAGAAACACACAATGTGCAAAACAGAAGCTCAGATTTCTGGAGAATATGGTATGTGGATGCTGGAGGAAAAAAAATGCTGGGTTACAGTACAAACATGGAAAAACATGCAGTCCACTGCACTAATTAGTAAACTTTTTACATGTGCATTGTGGTACATACATGCATGATCAGGAATGTAATTATCCATGTTAAGCATATAATAATAATAATAATAATAATAATAATAATAATAATAATAATAATAATAATAACAATAATAATAGTAATAATAATAGTAATAATAATAATATTAATAATAATAATAATAATAATAATAATAATAATAATAATAATAATAATAGTAATAATAATAATAATAATAATAATAATAATAATAATAATAGTAATAATAATAATAATAATAATAGTAATAAAGGTGTTTTCTATTGTGTGTAAGTCAAATCGTGTCAAAACAAATGTTTTATTATTAGCTTTTTTATTGGATTTATTTTAATAAAAGTATTTATGTCATTTTGTTTTTCAATTGTTTTATTAAATTCTATTTCATTTTGTCATTTTTATTTAATAATTTTTTTAATTGAATTATATATTTAAAAAATTATTTAATTATTATTTAATTTTAATAATATAATTATTACTGTTTTATTTAATTATATTTAATTTTGTCATTTTTAATTTATATTTAATTTTATATTTAATTTTATTTTTATTTAAATGTATTTCAGTTTGCCATTTTTATTTATTTTATATTTTATTTTATTGAATTAGATTAAATTTTTTTTATTGTATTTAATTTTGTAATTTGTTTTATTGTATTTTCATAGAATTTTTATGTATTTTTTATTTAATTGTGTTAAATTTTGTCATTTTATTTTATTTTATATTTTATTTTTATTTTATTATATTTTATTTTTATTTAATTGTATTTAATTAATGTCATTTTTATTTAATTTTGTGTTTAATTTATTTCATTGTGTTTTTGTCATTTAATTATATCATTTATTTTTATTGAATAAAATTTTTATTTAAATTGTATTTAACTGTATTTATATTTAATTTATATAATTAATTTTTAATTTATTTAATAAATAATTTTGAAATGAAATGAATGGAAATGAAAGTGAACTGAAAGACTTTTTATGTAGCCTTAACACATAATTGCTCAATTTAGCAATACAATATACTCACATAACAGCAATACTCTCCCACATAAAGAGCTATTCTAACTGTATTTTCTGTCTTTAGGTATACAGAAGATTACAGAAGCTGGTTTTGACTTAAAATGTACAGCTTTACACCAACATTTTTAGTCTTTCTGCACCACAACAGCTCAAACCACTGTAGTTTATTCACTATTAACTAGACATCACACTAATGAGATGCAAGTTTGTATTTTATTTAATTTTTTTAATTTAATTGAATCCAAATTGAATCTTAATTAATGCAGTTATTATTTTTATTTAATTGCATTACATTTTCATTTTAGTTTATTTTAATTTGGCCTGTATTTAGACTTTAACTAGTGATAATGTGAGCACCGAACAGAGCGATGCGCAGATTATTTCCATGTGAAGCTTTTCTTTTCTCAAGAGTTGCACACAAACTCTGAGAGCTGCTAAACTGTACTTGAAGTGCACGTATTATGTTAGAAAAACACAAGGCTCGCTGCAGGAGAACTGCTCCTAACTAGCACATTTCATTCATTTAAATATTATTCATTATTCAAGATTTCTGTCAGACTGATGGGAAGTTTGATGGAGAGCAAGAAAAAGTCAAGCATCACTTGTGAATCTTCTGCACTTGTGAACTACGCTTTTATAAGTCACTGATTACAGTAATGCAATGTTGATTCATGTCAACTGCAGATTTAATAGTGCACAGATTCATATTTTCAGTAAAATATTATTAACCAGTGGCCTCGGTTTCTCATTCATAAATAATTATTTCACATCTAATTAATCAGCAATTATAACAGAATTTCTGGAACTACAGATTTAAAGACAAATATACAGTAAATACATGTCCAGTGAGGACTTAGAGAAACTTGTTCATGCTTTTATCACCAGCAGCGCGGATTACTGTAATGACAGTCAGACAGCTGCAGCTCATTCAGAACGCTGCGGCCAGAATTCTGACCAGAAAACCAGAGCGCATCACACCTGTCATTGTAACTGAGTAATATTAATTAATTACATGCGCTTATTAATATAATATAATAGGATAAGCTGAATAACCTTATGTCAAAGTGAAAACAACAAGCACTTAGCTTACCACACTGGCGGATTATTTTGCTTGCTTTAAGGAAAAACTCACTTCATTTTGACCTATTATTTCTCAAGATATCAAGACAACGTGTTTTGCTTGTCTAGAAAATGCTTCTTGATTAACGAATTGTTAAATATTTGGATTAGAAACAAGACAAAACGATCTAAGCACTGTTAGCATTGTACTTTTAAATACTGGACTTTAATTTGCAAACTAGTTTGGAAACAACGAATGTCCTGCTAACAGGTAAATATTAGAGTAAGATGAGTTGTCAGCATTGGAGAAGCTCAATGAGTCTCAGTACAACAACAACAAATAAATAAATAAATAAATAAAAAATCCAAAGATAAGAGCCGCCTCAAGAATAATGAACAATTTCAGCGCAGGGTATTAGCAAAATGCTTATATTAGCTCAACGCTTCACTGGGCTCTTTTCAAATTAAATATTAGCACAGTTTAACGGCATGCTGGCGTCTTATTATACCCTGAAATGAAATTGCTACCATTCAGAGGCACATGCCTTATTAAAATGTGCAATATTACAAATGTAGGTGGCATGGTGGCTTGGTGGTTAGCACTGTTGCCTCACAGCAAGAAGGCCATTGGTTCGAGTCCTGACTGGGTCAGTTGGCGTTTCTGTGTGGAGTTTGCATGTTCTCCCCATGTTGGTGTGGGTTTACACCGGGTGCTCTGGTTTCCCCCACAGTCCAAACACATGCACTATAGGGGAATTGATGAATTAAACTGGCCATAGTGTATGAGTGTGTGTGATAGTGAGTGTGTATGGATGTTTCCCAGTACTGGGTGGCATCCGCAGTGTAAAACATATGGCAGACATATTCTATTCTACACTACTGACAAAAGTCTTGTCGTGCATCCCAGTTGTAAGAGCAACACATAATATCTTGACTTCTAGTTGATCATTTGGAATAGTGTCAGAAGGTGGATTTCTCTGATGAAACATCTGTTGAGCTGCATCTCAATCATCACAAATACTGCAGAAGACCTACTGGAACCTGCATGGAGCCAATATTCTCAGAGAAATCAGTCAAGTTTGGTGAAGGAGAAATCATGGTTTGGGGTTCCATTCAGTATGGGGGTGTGTGAGAGATCTGCAGAGTGGATGATCAACATCAACAGCCTGAGGTATCAAGACATTTGTGCTGCCCATTACATTACAAACCACAGGAGAGGGTGAATTCTCCAGCAGGATAGCGCTCCTTCTCATACTTCAGCCTCCACATCAAAGCTCCTGAAAGCAAAGAAGGTCAA
>NC_079439.1:72510323-72545323 GCF_903798145.1 Danio aesculapii
CAAGCCTCTGGCAAAGCCCTGAGCACACTATCCAAAAGTCAGCAGCATGTATCTGAATGACAGATGTGAAGACAGAGGAGAAAAGCCGCAGCTCCAGGGTGCGGACGCTTTCCTTACGCTTCCTCTCTGCAAATATGAGGCAAAACCTCTGGACCAACAGACCAGCGGATGAATTACAATCAGCAGCGTTTGACGGAAAGTCTGTCTCCGCAGGACGAAGATTAACACTGTTTGAACAATGATCCGGGCGGCGTAATCGCTACCATTTGTGTCAACAGATAAAAAAAAACGGGCTGATTTTACTGCGCGATTACAGTAAACTAATTAATGACTCTGTTTATGCGAACAACACTCCTAAATCAAAGCCAACACAACAGAGTATGTAAATTCCGCTTTGAAGTTATTAGCTAATTGTTTCTGGGGATTGGAGGAAAGTCAATTAAGGCGACGTCCAGGAGCAGATTTTGATAGAGGAGATCAGGAGTGTGAGTGTGTGTGTGTGTGTGTGTGTGTGTGTCATCCCCGTGGTTATAAATCTTTGGTGGCCTTTCTGTCAGAAATCGATAAAAGAGAGGCTGACCGCAATCTCCATACAACAAGACTATCATGTCAGTGCAGTCTGGTGTGTGTGTGTGTGTGTGGGGGGGGGGGGGGGGGGGCGGTCCTGGAATTGTGTCATTTTAGTCCCCATATGTATACCAATACCAGTAATTTTTGAGCTTGTAAGCACTTTTTTTTTGGTCTCCATTAAGAAAACAGCTCATAAATCAGACAGCATGAAGTATTCTGTTAATATAAAATGAAGATGTTTTGGTTGGGTTTAGGAGGTGGGTAGAGAAACATACAGTGTGTACAGTATAAACATCATCATGTCTATGGGAAGTCCCTATTAAACATGGGTAAAAAAACACTTCCAGTCTGTGTGTATGCTCCTGGTCCATGGATTTATCACTTTGGTCCCCACAAGTATAGCAATACCAGTCATTTTCGAGTTTGTAGAGACATATTTTATTTATTTTTTGATCTCCATAAGGAAAACAACTCATAAATCATAAAATCTTATATAATTAACTATTTTGTGAATGTAAAAGTGAGTAAAAGTTGGGGGTAGGGGGAGAGAATATGCAATTTGTACAGTAAAAACCTCATTATATCTATGGGAAGTCCCCATAAAGCATGAAAACCACAATTCCTGTTAGTGTGATTCTGGAGTTTATCACTTCGGTCCCCACAAATATAGCAATACCAATCATTTTTGAATTTGTAAATTAATTTTAGTATAAATTTCATTACGTCTATGGAAATTTTCCAAAAAGACAGCTGTATATAAGTGTGTGTGGGTTTGTCTGTGGTTCTGGAATTGATCATTTTGGTCCCCACAAGTATATCAATACCAGTCATTTTCGAGTTTGTAGAGACTTATTTTATTTATTTTTTGATCTCCATAAGGAAAACAACTCATAAATCTTATATAATTAACTATTTTGTGAATGTAAAAGTGCTGACTGTTTCCTGCGATGGTTGAGTTTAGGAGTAAATATACAGTGTGTACAGTATGAACATCATTATGTCTATGGGAGGTCCCCATTAAACATGAAAAAACACTTCCAGTCTGCGTGTATGCTCTTGGTCCATGGATTTATCACTTTGGTCCCCACAAGTATAGCAATACCAGTCATTTTCGAGTTTGTAGAGACTTATTTTTATTTATTTTTGGTCTTCATGAGGAAAACAACTCATAAATCAGCCAGAATTAAGTATTTTGTGAATGTTAAAGTGCTGATTGTTTCCTGTGAGGGTTGAGTTTAGGGGTAGGGGGAGAGAATATGCAATTTGTACAGTAAAAACCTCATTATGTCTATGGGAAGTCCCCATAAAGCATGAAAACCCCAATTCTTGTTAGTGTGGTCCTGGATTTTATCACTTCGGTCCCCACAAGTATAGCAATACCAGTCATTTTTGAATTTGTATGCAGATTTTAATATAGAATTCAATACATCTATGTAAATTACCCAAAAGGACAGCTGTATACGTGTGTGTGGGTTTGTCTGTGGTGCTGTAACTGATCACTTTGGATCAAGTTTAGCAACACCAGTCATTTTTGAGTATTTTTTATTATTATTTTTGGTCTCGATGAAGAAAACAGCTCATAAATCAGCCAGAATAAAGTATTTTGTGAATATAAAAGTGCTGATTGTTTCCTGAAAGGGTTGCTGTTAGGGATTGAGGGAGAGAATACAGTGTGTACAGTATAAACATCATTACGTCTATGGGAAGTCCCCATAAAGCATGAAAAAAAAAAAACAGTGTGTCAACAGTATGGTCCTAGTCCCTGAATAGATCACTTTGGTCCTCACAAGTATAGTAATACCAGTCATTTTCGAGTTTGTAGTTTAGGAGTAGAGGGAGAGAATATATGATCTGTACAGTATAATCATCATTACGTCTATGGGAAGTCCCCATGAAACATAAAAAACCTGTGTGTGTGTGTGTGTGTGTGTGTGTTGTCCTGGTATTCATGATCTTATGAGGACCAAATGTTCCCACAAGAATATAACAAAACCAGTTATTTTTAACTTTGTGGGGACATTTATTTTTTAACTTGATGATGATAATGATTCATAAATCAGTGCTGGGAAACACTCATACACACTCATTCACACACACACTCATACACTACGGCCAATTTAGTTTATCAATGCCCCTATAGCGCATGTGTTTGGACTGAGGGGGAAACCGGAGCACCCGGAGGAAACCCATGTGAACACGGAGAGAACATGCAAACTTGACACAGAAATGACAAGTGGTCAGGCAGAGCTAACTACTGAGCCACTGTGTCACCCTATAGTATATACAGTTTAAAAACCATTATGTCTATGGGAAGTTTCTATAAAACATAAAAACCCAACAAGTGTGTGTGTGTGTGTGTGTGTGTGTGTGTGTGTGTGTCAGCCAACTCTAATATGTATGCCATTAGTTGCACATTGACTACAGTAACTCATTGGTTATATCAGCACATTCACAATCAAACCGCACACATCCGCTTAGCCAAATTTCTTCCTAAAAACCTGCATCTCAACCTGACATGTTACCACACTAGACACAGCATTTGACATCCACCCAGACGGCGGTGTCAGATCCGAGTGTTCGCACTCACAAAGTCGATAATCATTTTCATTTAGCTATAAAATTCAACCTTGGAGAAGCATAACAGAGTCCTCTGACGGTCTGCGAATCAGCCCTGCAGCCACTAGATGGGATGTCCTTGCGCGTGTTTCTCACCGTGTACAATAATCAGAGCGTTTCAGGAATCAGAGGCTGAACATTACACTTCATCTGAAGCTCGCCGTATGGCAGAATATTGATTTAGGCTTCAGAAATTCAACAAAAAGGTGGTGTCAGGTGTGTCTCTGACAAGAAAAACCAGCAACGATAAGAAACAGCTGATGCAGTTTACTACATGCAGTATATGCAGATCTATTTTTAATCTAAAAGTCAGAATTAATAGCCCTCACTGTCTAATTTCTCCCCAATTTCTGTTTAGCGGAGATATATATTTATTTATAATAAATAATACAGGGTGTCAAGATGGCGCAGTGGGTAGCACGATCATCTGAGAGTAAGAAGGTCACTGGTTCGAGTCCCAGCTGGGCCAGGTGGCATTTCTATGTGGAGTTTGCATGTTCTCCTCATGTTGGCGCAGGTTTCCTCCTTTCTAAGCAGCACATGTTTTGAGGAACGATGCTTTTGCATTCAATGTTTTTATTTGTGAGTTCATTCTGCCAAAAAAAGGCCCATGATGATCTTTGAGAGGCAATTCAAGTGATTGTTTAGCGAGTACTCCTCATTCGCAGAGGAGATCAGTGATTGTTAACATGGCAGGAGATGGTAAACAACATGCCCGCTGGAATCCTTCACGATCTTTCCGTCTCCTGCGGTTGCAAATACCAGTGACTCACTGTCTAATTTCTCTTCTTTATAATCATCTCTGGACTGTATTGGCATGAGTGAACCCACATCCAGCACAACCACCGACTCATTGAGTCCATTTAAGAGGGAAGCTCTTCAAGCACTTAGCAATAACTCAATAATATCAAAGAAACGCTCTTGCCTGATATGAAGTCTGAATTGAAATTGATTTTATCATTATCAGTTACTTTGGGCTCGGCCCGGTAATGAACCCTCCATTGATTTTCCTTGTTTTCAGAATTCAACTTTACGTTCCCACACCAAACATGCCATTAACAAACTCCCCGAGAGCCAATATGAAAAACAGAGAGAAACACATTAAACATGCAGCCTATTCAACAAGATTAGTTTTATCGACAGTGAAGGCGGCCGTTGGTTCGCTTTGAAAATGGATATTTGATAAACTTCCAAAATTGTCATGAAATGGGAGGGAAAAACTTCAGGATAATATCTCTCTAAGGCAGCTCTAAAGGTGCAAGAAACATGTTCAATTCAATTCAGATTTATCTGTACAGCACTTTTTACAATAACTGTTTCAAAGCAACTTTAAAAAAGTGTGTACTATTGCATTTATTAATGCATTTAGGCATGGGCCAGTATAAGATTCTGATGGTATGATAACCTTGACGGTATTGTGATTACTGCTCGAAAATAAATTCTTTTAAATGTCAGTGTAAAAACAGGGTTTCTGCAGGTTTCATCACATCTAATTTAAGACTTTAAGACCAAATTTCAGAATATCACAGGGCAAAATTTTCTTTATTCTCCATTTCCACCTGGGGATACTCTTCCCGAGGCCTTTAGACTATGCAGAGTCACTGATTCGATCCAAGACCAACGACGAGATGATCCCAAGGTTTTTTATATCCTGGACCAGGCCGTATCCTGAGCAGCTACTGTGATGGTCATGGAGGAGTGGAGAACATGAGACTGATTCCTGTGACGCTCCAGAGACAGACGAGTCTTCGCTGAGGCCAGCTTCCAGCCACTGAGACTGCAGCTCTGCAGACGTTTGGCCCGCGGAGAAATTAAAATGGTCGTGCCCAACTGAGCCTGGTTTCTCTCAAGGTTTTTTTTCTTCACTTCCGCCATTAGTGAAGTTTTTTTTCCCTCTCTGCTGTCGCCACTGGCCTGCATGATTCGGGATCTGTAGAGCTGCGCATCGATGGATTTGCTCTTCAGTATTTGGACTCTCAGTAGTGATTATTAAACCACACTGAACTGAGCTAAACTGAACTGAACTTAAACACTACAAACTGAACTACACTGTTCCTATTTACTGTGACCTTTTATGTGAAGCTGCTTTGACACAATCTACATTGTATAAGCGCTATACAAATAAAGGTGAATTCAATTGAATTGAAAAATGCTAATCATTTTCTGTAATAAAATTATTTGCATTAATTTGCAAGTATTTGCAAGTAATTGCATTCACTACTTACTTGTATTTTTTAAAATATATTTATTATCTGTTTTTTGTCCTGTCTCTGTAATTCTGTTGCACTGTAGAAGCTCTGTCACCAAAACAAATTCCTCGTATGTGTGAACATACCTGGCATTAAAGCT
The DNA here is from genome assembly GCF_903798145.1 of Danio aesculapii. Lineage (NCBI taxonomy): Eukaryota > Metazoa > Chordata > Actinopteri > Cypriniformes > Danionidae > Danio > Danio aesculapii. The sequence continues at coordinate 72,515,859 of NC_079439.1, forward strand.
CCTTCTGATTCTGATTCTGATTCTGATAACCAGTGGATTTTTTTTAAACTTTCCCAATCAAAATTCTGTTATTTCTTAGCCACATATTTGAAATAATGTGTCAAAACAACCAAACGCATACATATATTTTCATTAGCACAACCTTTCTTTAAAAACACAAACAAAAATAAAAACAAAACACGATTTAAAAGCTATAATAAACTAAATTTATGCACAACATAAATATTTTTTTAAAGTAATTTTGTTTCCTTATGTCTAATAAAATAATTTCAGAATCCTGATGTCTAAATCAATGATACTTTAATCGTTCATACTTATTTTGAGGGTAACTACACCTTTAACTTCTAGATTATTTTAAAATGGCTCGCCTCTGGCTTGCATGGTTCAGGATCTAGAGCTGCGCATGGTTGGATTTGCTCTTCAGTATTTGGACTCTCAGTAGTGATTATTAAACCACACTGAACTGAGCTAAACTGAACTGAACTTAAACACTACAAACTGAACTACACTGTTCCTATTTACTGTGACCTTTTATGTGAAGCTGCTTTGACACAATCTACATTGTATAAGCGCTATACAAATACAGGGGAATTGAATTGAATTGAAAAATGCTTTATAAAAAAAAAACAAAGTCATTTTTTGGTGTCATTTATTTAATCGACACTCACAATGAGAAACTAATCTAAAAGTCTTCTGAAAATCAAACCAAAACAGAAGATTTTTAACAAATGCAATGTAGCATAAACAAGAATAAATTAAAGACAATCTGAATGTTTTAAAAGCTGTAATAAACAACATTTATGCACAACATAAATGTATGCATAAAAACATGAAAACATAGAGAACTATTAAACAAATGTTAATATAAGGATGTAAGGATTACAATTAAACCATATTACTAAATTATTCATTCATTCATTCATTTTCTTTTCAGTTTAGTCCCTTTATTAATCTGGGGTCGCCACAGCAGAATGAACCGCCAACTTATCCAGCACATGTTTTACGCAGCGGATGCCCTTCCAGCTCTGGGAAACATCCATACACATTCATTCACACTCATACACCAGGGACAATTTAGCCTACCCAATTCACCTATAGCGCATGTCTTTGGACTGTGGGGAAACCGGAGCACCCGGAGAAAACCCACTCAAATGCAGGGAGAACATGCAAACACCACACAGAAACACCATCTGACCCAGCCGAGGCTCGAACCAGCGACCTTCTTGCTGTGAGGCGACAGCACTTCCTACTGCGCCACTGTGTAAATAAATATGAACAGTGTCCTGAGTTGTAGCTGGAAATAGAAATAGAAAAATTGATATAGATCTCTAAAATATATAGATATTATAATGTTTTCCAAATAATGTTTAACAGAGCAAGATATTTTTCACAGTATTTCCTATAATATTTCCTATAATATAATATACTCGAAAAAGTCTTATTTGTTTTATTTTGGCTGGAATAAAAGCAGTTTTAAAAATAAACTAAGAAACAAAGAAATTAATTAATTAATTGATAAATTATTAATAAATAAACAAACGAACGAATAAATAAATAAAGAAAGAAAGAAAAAAAAATGAAATAAATAAATAAATAAATAAATGAATAAATAAATAAACGAATAAATAATTAAACGAATAAGTCATTAATGAACAAACGAATAAATAAATAAATGAATAAATAAATAAATGAAGAAATGAATAAATAAACAAATAAATGAATAAATGAATAAACGAATAAATAAATAAATAAATAAATAAATAAATAAATAAATAAATAAATAAATAAATAAATAAACAAATAAATAAATAAATAAATGAAGAAACGAATAAATAAATAAATAAATAAATAAATAAATAAATAAATAAATAAATAAATAAATAAATAAATAAATAAACAAATAAACAAATAAATAAATGAAGAAACGAATAAATAAATAAATAAATAAATAAATAAATGAATAAATACATAAATAAATGAAGAAATGAATAAATAAACAAATAAATGAATAAACAAATGAATAAATAAATAAATAAATAAACGAATAAATAAACAAATAAATACATAAATAAATAAATAAATAAATAAATAAATAAATAAATGAAGAAACGAATAAATAAATAAATAAATAAAGAAACAAATAAATAAACGAATAAATAAATAAATGAAGAAACAAATTAATTAATTAATTAATTAATTAAAATAAGGTCAATTTTATCAGCCCTTTTAAGCAATATTTGTTTTGGATTGTCTACAGAACAAACCACTGTTATAATGACTCTTGCCTAATTACCCTATCTTTACCCTAATTAACCTAGTTAAACCTTTAAGCTGATTACTGTGTCTTGAACAATATCTAGTCTAATATTATGTACTTGAATTGTTATTTATTTTATTACACATATAATGGTATAACATGGTTATCACGCTCTTGGGTAAAAGTTGTTCACATGTGCTAAATGCAACAACGCATAAAGTAACATGCTGTTGGTAGTTTGACATGTCAATCAAATGTCACATTTGCACAAAACGCGAAGACCGTCAGACGTCAAGCTCACCTATTCTGAGAATAATACATGAGAATGAGCGTTCAGTCAGTCTAGACCGGCAGCCGCTGGAGTGTCAGGCCTAAAATATAAATGACGCTGCAGTGTCTTCAATTAAATAAACATGAGGAGAGAGTTGAGCACTGAGAAACATCATTACAGAAGTCCTCAATCAAACACATCCCATTCAAACATCCTGAAAACACCACACACAGCCTGATTCACAGCTGATACAATGCATTGTTTATTTTTTACTGTTTAATTACGTTACATTCTGGGGTTTAATACAAGTTCAGCTGCATCGTTTACGCATTGTGCTGGAGATTATTAGCAAAATAATGTTGCTTTGTTTTATGTTTAGTTTGGTGTTTTGTTTTTGTTTCGTTTTATTTCATTTCTTGTTCAGTTTTTTTTTTCGTTTCAGGTTTTGTTTTGTTTCACGTTTTGTTTTGTTTCTTGTTTAGTTTTTGTTTTGTTTTGTTTCGTGTTTGTTTTTATTTGTGTTTCGTTTTGTTTTGTGTTTCGTTGTGTTTTGTTGTTTTGTTTAATTTCGTTTCGTGTTTTTGTTTTTTTTTCAGTTTTTTGTTCCATTTTGTGTTTTGTTTTTTTGTTTAGTTTTTGCTTTGTTTCCTTTCGTGTTTGATTTTATTTGTGTTTCGTTTTGTTTCATTTCGTTTCGTGTTTTTTGTTTTGTTTTCAGTTTTTTGTTCCATTTTGTGTTTTGTTTTGCTTTGTTGTTTTGTGTTGTTATGTCTTTTGTTTCGTGTTTTGTTTTATTTTTGTTTTGCGTTTTGTTTTGTTTCATGTTTTGTTTTACTTTTTTTTGCGTTTTGTATTGCGTTTTGTTTGTTGTTTTGTTTTTTTGTTTCGTTTCCTGTTTTGATTGTTTTGTTTTTCGTTTCGTGTTTTGTTTTATTTTTGTTTTGTGTTTTTGTTTCGTTTCATGTTTTTTGTTTTGTTTGTTTTGTTTTTCGTTTCGTGTTTTGTTTTACTTTTTGCTTTGTGTTTTGTATTGCGTTTTGTTTCGTTTCGTTCAAGTCAGACCTTTCGTTCGTTTTGTTTTGTGCTTTTTTTCTCATTTCATTTCATTTTGTGTTTTGTGTTGTGTTTTGTTTTGTCTGCTGGAATAATTGGCAGTTCATTCAGCTGTGGTGACCGCTGATAAATAAAAGACTAAGCTGAAAGGAAATTAATGATTGAATTAATTTTTTGTTTTGTTTTGTTTTGTTTTTCTGTTGTAAGCACTCCTGTACTGGTATTTGCATGCATTGTGGCCAATTAATCAATCAACCAACCAATCAATCAATCAATCAATCAATCAATCAATCGAAATATCGAAAGCTAATATATTAATACAGCTCACATGTATCTTTCAGCCCTTTTAGCTAAGCTCAATTTTATCAATATTGCTAAAACATAGTTTATTGGTTTGGTAAATGATAAATACTGAGCAGTATTAATTAGGATACTAGCTTAATATTTCATTTAATAAATATTAACACTATCAAGATTCATTTTCAGGAAATCCTGCTTCAGTTTGGCCATAAACACTTGGACTGTGGGTGCTAACCACCGAGCCATTGTGTCCTGATTGATTTGTTAAAGCTTTTGGCCGTCTACAGTACTGTAATATTTCACAACACAGCCCTCAACGTGACAATAACTGATCATTTTTAGCAGAAATAATTTCATTCACTTTACTGGCATTGTTTTCGTTCTGCTTTCCAATATGGCCGACTGATCAAAACACTCCATAAAACCTACACTGAAAAGAGCAGAAACACTTTTGAAGCGTATCTTTCTCTGAACATCTAAAATCCGTATTAAAATCATTCTGCTGTGCTGATCTTCATAAGAAGTGTGACATACTAAATCCACTTTGTCCTAATAAAACTAACAGACAATTTCACAGCCAATCAAACGAGCGACTGGGCAGCATCATAAAGCTCCTGATGTTTGACATGAAGAGGAGCTTTATTTAAGACTCCAGCTTTATCCTGAGATGATATTACGGGGTGTCTTTCCCCTTTTTTAATTGGATTTCCAAGCTTAAGTGTTAATAGGCTTATCATTGATTGTGGCCTCAAAACAAAAACAACCAATAACAATAACAAAAGCAGAGCAGAAAACAGCTCAAAACTGCCTGTGATTTATAGATAACAGAGCGGGCAGTGTTTGTGTTCCAGTGCATATTATATATTAGTGTTTTTCTGAAGACAATACAAAAGGCTCTGTTTTTGAACACTGAACAAATTACTTTCCCTGAGCATCAGTTTAAATCAGTTAAAATAATGCAACTAAGAGATGCTAAAAGTGAAAATGAATGAATGAATGAATGAATGAGGGTGTGAGTAAATGAATGATTGAGTGAGTAACCAAACTAACTAACTAACTAACTAACTAACTAACTAACTAACTAACTAACTAACTAACTAACTAACTAACTAACAAACCTATAATTGAATGAGTGAGGTTGTTTGTGAGTGAGTGAATGAATGAATGAATAAGGGTGTAAGTGATTGAATGAATGAATGAATGGGCGGGCAAGCAAGTAAATAAACTAACTAACTGGCCAACAAACAAAGTGATGAAAGGATAAATGAGGTTGTTGTGAGTGAATGAATCAATAAATGAATGAATGAATAAATGAGTAATTAAATGAATGAATGTGTAAGTGAATGAATGTGTAAGTGAGGCTGTTTGTGAGTGAATGAATGAATGAATGGATGAGGGTGTAAGTGATTGAATGAATGGATGAATGAATGAATGAATGAATGAATGGTTAAGCAAGCAAAGTAAATAAACAAACTAACTACTGGCCAACAAAGTGATGAATGGATAAGTGAGGTTGTTTGTGAGTGAATGAATGAACAAATGATTGAATAAGTAAGTGAATGAATAAATGAATGAATGAATGAATTATTTAATTAATTAATGTGTAAGTGAATAAATGAATGAGTGAATGAATGAATTAAATAATAAATGAATGAATGTGTAAGTGAATGAATGAATGATTGAGTGAATGAATGTTACACTTTACCGTTGAGGTGTAATGAATGTGATATTTCTGCAGTGAATGAACACTATGAATCTCTGGAGGTCAGAAATTGGCTCTGGATTTCAGCACACTCTGGAGCATCTTTGCCTGCATTAAATGTTGCTGATAAAGAAATGTTTTGTTGTGTGTTTTTTGGCTCCTGCTGCTGAAGTCTGTTCGACATCAGAAATTCATTGAAAGCCCAGCGCTGATGCATAAACACTCATTTGTATCACTGCACTGCTGCTCGACTCTGAATAATTACCAGTATTATGTGTGTAAGTTCATTAATTATGTAAAGCCTAAGATAGCTACAAATCCCTGGGAGAGGAACATGCAAATGCACTTATTTTATCTTTTCTCATTTCCCTGCATATTTCCACAGAAAGAGGACTGAAACTTAATACACATATCAATTATACGATCAGATAAAATTACAGGAAGATAACATTACACTTCTGGATGGATGAATGGATGAATGAATGAATGAATGAATGAATGAATGAATGAATGAATGAATGAATGAATACACATTTTAATTATACGATCAGATAAAATTACAGGAAGATAACATTACACTTCTGGATGGATGAATGGATGGATGGATGAATGAATGAATGAATGAATGAATGAATGAATACACATTTTAACTATACGATCAGATAAAATTACAGGAAGATAACATTACATTTATGGATGGATGGATGAATGAATGAATGAATGAATGAATGAATCCACATTTTAATTATACAATCAGATAAAATGACAGGAAGATAACATTACATTTATGAATGAATGAATGAATGAATGAATGAATGAATGAATGAATGAATGAATGAATGAATGAATCCACATTTTAATTATACGATCAGATAAAATGACAGGAAGATAATATTACATTTATGGATGGATGGATGGATGAATGAATGAATGAATAAATGAATGAATGAATCCACATTTTAATTATACGATCAGATAAAATGACAGGAAGATAACATTACATTTATGGATGAATGAATGAATGAATGAATGAATACACATTTTAATTATAAGATCAGATAAAATGACAGGAAGATATTACATTTATGGATTAATAAATGCATGAATGAATGAATGAATGAATGAATGAATGAATGAATGAATGAATGAATGAACGAATACACATTTCATTTATATGATCGGATAAAATGACAGGAAGATAACATTAAATTGATAAATGAATGAATGAATGAAAGAATGAATGAATAAACGAATGAATGAATGAATGAATGAATTAATTAATTAATTAATTAATGAAAACTGCACAGTCAAAAAACAAAGCTAGTAAAATCACAATAGCAATAACAAACAAACAAACAAACAAACAAAAACTAAAAATAAAATTCAGCAAATACACAAATTTAGGTTATATCTTCAAGAGGTACTTCATGCTCAAATACTGTGCACTAAATATGTCAATGCACCTTATTATCCCTTCTTTCAATTCAAATTAAAACATTATTTGGAAAATAAATAAATGCATAAATAAAATAAGTGTATATATAAATGCATAAATAAATAAAAATAATAGAATAAATAATAAATGCATATAAATAAATTAATTAATTAATATAAATATAAATAAATGCATATAATAAATAAATAAATAAATAAATAAATAAATAAATAAATAAATAAATAAATAAATAAATAAATAAATAAATGAATGAATGGATGAATTAATTAATGTTTTGTTATTTATTCTAAATATTAATTTTAAACACATAAAACATGAAATCATAGTTTAAAAGTGTATTCTAAGTGTGTGTTTTTCCATCTGATAACACTCGACCCTTAAAAATTAGCATACCTCTTTTATATTCATTAGAAAAAATAAATAAATCTGCTAAATTAACAAACAAGAAAAAAATTAAATGTCCACTGTCCCTTTAACAACAATACAAATCAGGCCAATGCAAACGACACACCAGGGCTTACAGTGATATGAATGCTAGATTATTAAACCAATGTCTGTGTATTAACATCTCGCCTATAGAGAAGGAAAGTGTGCTCTTAAAATCAGCGGGAGCTGACTTTTAACACCTACAGTGTTTCTAACACACATCTGAGCAAAGCGCTTTCTGTCATTTGCTGAGCTGGAGGGAATCTGGATAATGGTGCGCACGAGTTTCTGCACAGCGTCAGGCTCCATTTCCTAGAAGCCACACATCTAACCTGCAGAAGTCGACTGAAGACACATGATTTATGGCCTGGGCACGGGTGGAGGAGTGTAGAGCGCTGTACTTTTCAACTTCTGCAAATGGATTTTATTTTTGCAAGTGCATTCATTTGAATACTGTTTAGCAATGGTGAAGTGTCAGGTTTTCCCAAGTCCACATGAACTCAAAGCTTCAACCATTTTTATTTTGGTATTGTTAAGTCTACTTTTTTTTTGCTTTTATTCTTTCCATGATGAAAAATACGATAGTGGAAACGATATTAATGACATGACGTATTTCCGGAAACTTTCCACTTATCTGTTTATCCGTCTGATTTTACAGTCAGTTTCGTTTGATCGCCCCCTGTTGTTTAAAGGATATCAGAACTGTGAACGCAGCAAGTATAAAAGCCTCGTCCATTTAGTGAGGTGCGCGCACAGTCACCGGAGGTGTGCGATGTGGCGCCAGGCGAAAGTATAAATCCAGCCTAAAGAGGGTTTTGGTAACAAATGAATCACTGAACAAATCATATGGCAGTCATTAGGATAATTAGGTCAAACTAAATGCATTTTATAAGTCAATGAAAGGGTTTTTTTGGATCTTGCATGCATATCAGCCTGTTGGAGACCCCCAAAACCAAAATATGACCTTTCATAATGCGTAACAGGGGCTCTTTAACGCAAAACAAAACAGGAAGTGCATTTTCAGATTTCAATTTAGGGCAAACTATCTATTTTTTTCCTTAATGACATGCACAAATGAATTGTTCACCACAAAACTAGCAATGTGAGCTAACAACATCAATATGGTTAGCTTTGATTTCGTTTGTACTTTAACACAATGTGCATGCTTTTCAGGTCGGCACCTCCTCGTGGCTCGGCTCTGATAAATGTTTCAGCTCAGAAATTAAAATTAAAGCACGCCGTCTGAACTCCACTGCTGTAAAATGCAGGCAGACTCGAGGTGAAATACCGGATGAGTGCATGAAATTTCTGCTTAGTTTTCAGGTTTGGAGTCTTAAAGCTTTCGAATGATGCATTGCCTGTAAAGGGCACTTCATAAATGCACTGTAAAAACTCCTGGCAAATATAAACCCACTTGTCAGTTCAATACTAGATCTTTGTGCAGTCTCTGTGTAGCACAAGGAGGTGCAATTTGGGATTTGTGTTGTTTGTTAAAGCATTCATTAAAACAAAATAATAAATAATGCCTAACAATGTATAAGTATATAAGAAAGCATCAAGTGAGTAAATGCAGACATTTATAAGAAGCAGTCATTTGCATGCCTGACATTGAACGCTGAGCACAGCAAATGGGTAAAGTAGTTCTACCAAGCTGAAAACACTGAAGTAATGGCCGAACGGAACCCTGATGTACACCTGACTGAAAATCTCTGAATAATCAAAGTTATAGCACAGAAACACTGATGTTAGTGATGCAATAAAGAAACAGAATACATGCAGAAATATATGCAAATTACATCTTTGATATTTTATAGATGGAAAATTCAGATTTGAACCTATAAATCCAGCATATATTTCAAAATATTGCACAAAATAATTATTTATTTATTATGATTTTTACAACCATTGCAATAACAAATATTTACATATATGTTTAAATAGATTAGATTTAATGATGTACATACATGTTGGATGGATGGATGGATGGATGGATGGCAGATGGGTGGATGGATAGATGGATATATAGATAGTTGGATGGGTGAATGGAAGGATGGATGGATAGATAGATGGATGGATGGTTATATAGATGGATGAATGGATGGATGGATGGATGGGCGGATGTATGGATGGGTGGATGGGTGGATGGATGGATGGGTGGATGGATGGATGGATGGATGGATGGATGGATGGTTGGATGGATGGGTGGGTGAGTGGATGGGAGGATGGATGGATGGATGGATGGGTGGATGGTTGGACGAATGGATGGGTGGGTGGGTGGATGGATGGATGGATGGATGGATAGATGGGCAGATGGGCGGATGGGCGGACAAATGGATGGATGGATATAGAGATAGATGGATGTGTGAATGGAAGGATGGATGGATGGATGGATGGATGGATGGGTGGGTGAATGGAACGATAGATAGATAGATGGATGGATGGATGGATGGATGGATGGATAGATAGACAGATAGATGGATGTATGGACGGATAGATGGATATATAGATGGATGGATATATATATGGATGGATGGGTGAATGGAATGATAGATAGATAGATAGATAGATAGATAGATAGATAGATAGATAGATAGATAGATAGATAGATAGATAGATAGATAGATAGATAGATAGATAGATAGATAGATAGATAGATAGATAGATAGATAGATAGATAGATAGATAGACGGATGGATGGATGGATGGATGGATGGATGGATGGATGGATGGATGGATGGATGGATGGATATATAGATGGATGGATGGATGGATATATAGATGGATGGATGGGTGAATGGATGGATGGGTGAATGAAAGGATAGATAGATGGATGGATGGATGGATGGATGGATGGATGGATGGATGGATGGATGGATGGGTGGGTGGGTGGTTGGATGAATGGATGGATGGGTGGATGGATGAATGGATGGATGGATGTATGGACAGACGGACAGATAGATAGACAGGGAGACATTGGACATTAGACATTTAGACAGATGGATGGATGGCATTCTCCCATAAAACATTTATGCAGCCTTGATAATAGTTGGAGAGATGGACAGACAGACAGACAGACAGACAGACAGACACACCTGCATTACTATTTGAACAAACTCCAAACCCTAAGCATGAGCAATAATATAAATGATTCATGTCTTCACAAACAGCTTTAATAATCCTCCAGCATCTCCAGAGATTCAGTGTCAGATACGCTGCATAGGCCTCACCGTGAGGCTCATTTCAGATAAACGCCAATCTTCAGTCGCAGAAAGATAACCAGGACAAACTATCATTTATAAACACATCAGCGTCCTGTCATGGATCACGGCAGTGGGTGTTTCTGCTGTGTGTGTGTGTGTGTGTGTGTGCCCTCCCGCGGCCCATAAAGCATACACTCACACAGCGTTTACATCAGAGAAAATCAGGCATCCTGCAGCGAGCGACGGGGCTGCACTGCTGCTGAGACTCATGCAGACACACACCAACGCAGACTGCATCTGCACGCACACACATCTACACCTACACACACATTTAAAGTCAAACGGCTTTAAAACTACCTCAGTATTTCAATGTGAGATCTGTCTAGAGGCTCGGTTTGATTGGCTTGTCTTTTTGGACACACATCGAAACTTTTAAAGGGCACCTATGGTGAAAAATCGGCTTTTCAAGATGTTTGGACAGACATATGTGTAGGTATAGTGTATAGATCGTCATATTGGAGTGATATAAACACACACAGTCCTTTTTTTTTCAAATTTAACAACATAAAAACGGTGGAGCGGTTTTCAGACCGACCGCAACTTGATGTAGGAGTGCGGTTTCCCCGCCCACCAATATTGATTGACAGGTGCGCATTATCACATCGTCAGTTTGTTGTTTCACGTCCGCCATTTGCAGCGTGTGAGTCAAAGCGATGTCACCAAAGAAACACCCTTGCTTTATTTTTAGATGTAAGGCTCATTGGGCTCAACACAAGATCAACATTCACTACATGATCGCTCTCATCGGCGCCATTGTTTGTAACTTTAGGTTGGGTTTGCAAACATGTGTACTTTTCATTGTGTCTTCAGCTGTTTGCATTTCCTGTGGTCACAGAAGCTCCCTGTCATCGTAACTAGGTGCAGCTAGAAAGTGTGAGTGCGTTGCCTCACTGTCCACGCCGCCCAGCCATGACTCAAGACACTGTTCATATTTCTGCCGCGCCACAGAGCGCCATCTGAATAGTTTCATTTTAAACAACATACAAATGTGCGCGCCTTGTGTGAGTGGCGCATCCGGTGTGTGACGCTCTTAAGTTACTCCCCATATCACCCCAATATGGATTACTGTAACAGCCTCCTCACTGGCCTCCCCAAAAAGACAGTCAGACAGTTACAGCTCATCCAGAACGCTGCGGCCAGAATTCTGACCAGAAGCAGGAAATCAGAGCACATCACACCTGTCCTCAGGTCTTTACACTGGCTCCCAGTTACATTCAGAATAGATTTTCAGTATTATTACTGGTCTATAAATCCCTAAATGGCCTAGGACCTCAATACATTACAGATATGCTCACTGAATACTGATCACTCAGATATTTAGGATCATATAAATAAGAACTTCCAAGAGTTCAGTCAAAGCAGGGTGAATCGGCTTTCAGCTACTCACAGCGCCCCCCACTGCTGGAATCAGCTTCCAGAAATGATCAGATGTGCTCCAACATTAGGCACATTCACATCAAGACTGAACACACATCTGTTTAGCTGTGCCTTTACTGAATGAGCACTGTGCTACATCCGACAGATCGCACTATGTTTTTCTCTTTACCTGTTTTTATGCTTATTTATTTATTTACTAATTTATTTTACCATTTTTATTATGTGTTTTTATTTCTCTTATACTTGTTTCTTTTATTCCTGTTTATGTAAAGCACTTTGAATTGTGAAAACCCTAACCCTAACCAACACAAAAACCCTAGCTATGAAACCACGAGATAACATACAAACTACTTGATGGTCATTTATTCAATATGGTAATAGCAGACGGTATAAAAGACTTCTGAAAAAGATGTGTTTTTGCTGTGGGTACTCTGTATCGTCTACCAGAAGGAAGCTTTTTCAAATTCATAATAAAGAGGACGAGTATTGAACTATCTGACGAAAAGACTATCTCAGACCAGTCTATAATATCAATGATATGACGTAGTTCTGGAAACTTCCTACTTCTCTGTTTACCCGTCTGACTTTACGGTCAGTTTGTGTTGACCTCCCCCTGTCATTTTAAAGAACATCACAACGTCGAATGCGTCAAGTTTAAAACAATCGTCCGTTGCGTGAGGATCGCGCACAGTCAGTGGAGGTCTGCGACTCGGCGACATGCAAAAGTATAAATTAAGCTTAACCCTACCCCTAACAGTGACATCACTAGCTCCATTGAGTGCATTGTAATCTCAGCTTACATCATCATGGCTGCATCCAGACATTACTGTTTTTTTATTTTTATTTTTTTTGGCCTTTTGTTGTGTTTTGCACTAATATTAGTGATTTTGCCACATTTGCATTGCATTTAATGTGTTTTGAATGCAAATGCCACTTTATTTAAAGAAAATAAAGTACAAAGAAACGAACCTATACTAACTAACTAGCTAAATAACTACACACAACTACATACAGTTGAAGTCAGAATTATTAGCCCCCCTGTTTATTTTTTTCCTCAATTTCTGTTTAGCGTAGAGCAGATTTCTTCAGCACATTTCTAATCATAATAGTTCTAATAACTCATCTCTAATAACTGATTTATTTTATCTTTGTCATGATGACAGTAAATAATATTAGACTAGATATTATTCAAGATACTTCTATACAACTTAAAGTAACATTTAAAGGCTTAACTAGGTTAATTAGGTTAACTAGGCAGGTTAGGGTAATTAGGCAAGTTATTATATAATGATGGTTTGTTCTGCAGACTTTCGAAAATAAAAATAGCTTAAAGGGGCTAATAACTTTGACCTTAAAATGTTTTTTTTATTTTATTTTGAAACTGCTTTCATTCTCAAATAAAGCAAATAAGACTTTCTCCAGAAGAAAAAATATTATCAGACATACTGTGAAAATTTCCTTGCTCTGTTAAGCATGATTTGGGAATTATTTGACAAAGAAAAAAAATTCAAAGGGGGCAAATACTTCTGAGTTCAACTGTATATATGCACACACTAAGGTTTATTTTCTGTATACAGTGATAAGCTTGATAGTCTACACAGAAAAATGCATCTATTAAGCTTGGATTGATATTTTTAAAGAACACTGCAAAAAATAAATAATAAAAAATAAGTCTAAGGTCAAAGCCTTTCTTGAATAGCAAATATTTCTCATTTCTTACTGAATATCGCATTCACAGAGACATAATTGCCAACATTGCCAAGCAGCCTTTTATTTAGCCTTCTCATCCGAATGTAAGATGATTAATGCTGCAGATTTTCCAATGTATTTTTATTTAATCTCAAGCAGCACGCTTTCTAGGATAGCCTAGATTAGTTTCAGAACGCATAAATATCTACTACTGCTTAAACCACAGCATCTCTTGAGACTCTTGCATAATAACAGGCATTCCCCCATAAAACATTTATGAAGCCTGCTATGAAAAAATAATAACGAATATATCCACGGCAATAAAGCCGATGTGAATGTATACAGCTGGAGTCAGAATTATTAGCCCCCCTGTATATTTGTTTTCCCAAATTTGTGTTTAACGGAGAGAAGATTTCTAAACATAATAGTTTGTTCTGTAGACAATTAAAAAATATATATATATAATTGTTTAAGGGGGCTTATAATATTGACCCTAAAGTGGTATATAAAAAATTAATAACTGCTTTTATTCTAGCCGAAATAAAACAAATAAGACTTTTTCCAGAAGAAAAAATATTATAGGAAATACTGTGAAAATTTCCTGAATCTGTTCAACATCGTTTGAGAAACATTTGAAAAAAGAAACCAAATAAAAATCAACTGTAAATCCCGCAGCCTCGGCTCTGGCAGGAGTGTGTGTGTGTCTTCACCATGAACGGGAAGCAGTGTATCGAGCGGATTCACTGTCGCTGGATCACATGACCGCAATAGATGGCCCCTGTCAGTCGTTATTAGAAAGCCGTTTGGTTTCCCATTGGCATTAGCGCTGGCTAACCAGCTCAGCGTCAGTCCTGCAGAGCGCTGCTGTTTTTATACCTGCATAATAAATGGAGACCGACAGCATTTTAGCAAAGCCACTTCTGCATTCTAGAGTCTAAAGCGGCTACGCTCTTAGCATCGTATCAATGAATGCAGAGACAAAACCCTTGATTCAGAGCTGTAATACGATTCACCTTCTCGGACTGCAGAGGGTTGCAGGTTAAGCAGGAGTTCGCTGGATGTGTTGTGGGCGTCTGCAGGGTAAAGGTAAACGCCAGGTCAGAGAGTCAAGTAGCTCTTAGCGTTAGCTTTGGGTTGACTAGTCTCTGTCTCCCAGGTGGCATATATTCACAGACGCCCACAGTCGGTTCACTGACCACCAATTCAACAGCACAGTGTGTATTTCAGACAAACAAAACTTTTGATATTGATGCACATGCATGTGCTTTAGCTTTTTTTCCTTTCTCTCCAAATAGACTCATTGTACAATCCATGCCTCAGGCTATATTTTGTGAATATTTGCTGTATTTTTATGTAACACCTCCCAACGTCATGGGGACGTTCGATTTTGTTTGGAAATGAAAATCATTTTGACGTCAGAATCCATCGTCAGGCAAAGTCAATGTCCAATGTCCAACCTAAAATCAACCAAATATCAACGTAATTTGACAACGTTATTGGACGTCAAAATAAAGTTGTCTTTAGATGCTGGCTAGACATTGAATTTTGGTCACCTGATGTCATGATCTAAATCTAACCTAATATTAATGTCTTATGATGTTGTGTGCCTTTGTCTGTCAATCTAAAATATGTTACTTAGGGTACATTTGAGGGCGAAAAAGACTATACCAAAGTTGAGGATCAGAGGGTGAACCGAAGTGTTGAGGACTAACTATGGGTGGGTGGATGTGGGGGTGGGGCCGTACCAAAGTTGAGGACTGGAGGATGAACCAAATCTGTGGACTGAAGCGGGGATGGATGTGGAGGGGGGGAAAACTGTACCAAAGCTGAGGACCAGAGGGTGAAACAAAGTTGAGGACTGGGCTGTACCAAAGTTTAGGATCGGGGTGGTGGGTGGATGTCAGGGCAAGGCTGTACCAAAGTTTAGGAATGGGGTGGTGGGTGGATGTCAGGGCAAGACTGTACCAAAGTTTAGGACCAGGGTGGTGGGTGGATGTCAGGGCAAGGCAGTACCAAAGTTTAGGAATGGGGTGGTGGGTGGATGTCAGGGGAAGGCTGTACCAAAGTTAAGAACTGGGTGATGGGTGGATGTCAGGGCAAGGCTGTACCAAAGTTTAGGACCAGGGTGGTGGGTGGATGTCAGGGTAAGGCTGTACCAAAGTTTAGGAAATGGGGTAGTGGGTGGATGTCAGGGCAAGGCTGTACCATAGTTTAGAAATGGGGTGGTGGGTGGATGTCAATGCAAGGCTGAACCAAAGTTTAGGACCGAGGTGGTGGGTGGATGTCTAGGGAAGGCTGTATCAAGTTTTGGACCGAGTTATTGGGTGGATGTCAGGGGAAGGCTGTACCAAAATTAAGAACTGGGGGGTTGGTGGATATGGGGGGAAGGCTGTACCAAAGTTGAGGACTGATGGGTGAACCAAAGAGTAAGACTGTGGTAAACCAAAGATTAGGACCAGGTTGGTGGGTGGATGTCGGGGAAAGACTGTACCAAAGTTAAGGAGTAGAGATTAGGTTATGTGGGAGGAAGACTGTATGTGGATGTGGTGGATGTGGGGAAAAGGTTGTACCAAAGTTGACAACCAGGGGAGTGAATCAAAGTTGAGGATGGGAGTGGTGGGTGGATGTAGGGGGAAGGCCATATGGGTTTGTGTGTGTTGGGGGGGGGGGGGGGGTAGGTAAAGAAAGCTGTACCAAAGTTGATAACAAAAAAATACTGCTTAATGGAGCAATATGGATGCAATAAAACAAATAAGACTTTCTCCAGAAGAAAATAAATATATAGCAAATGCTGTGACAATTTTCTTAATCCACTAAATATCACTTGAGAAAGATTTTTAAAAAGAATAAATATTCCATAGGAGGGCTAATAACATTGCTGTATATCATCACTGAAGAACAAAATATGTCTATATGTCAGATTTTCCCACCAGATACAGCCCTAACTGGAGTTCATCTGCTAATTATCTTCTCCAAGACTGAAATATAAGAGTGTCCAGCAATCTGAAACGCTGACAGTAGGGTCTCACCTTCAAACTCAAAGAAACTGGAAGAGCCATCCGGGGAGCAAACCCTCAAACACACGCCATCAGATGCTAGCCTAGCATTAGCGGTGCTGGCACCATCAGCAGACTCAGAGTGTCAGGGATCTGTTAGATTGTGAGGCTGAACTCCGCAGGGAAAGCCCTAATTGGCCCAAATGTCTCCGTAAGCACAGGGCGTTGGGCTTCTTCCCCAGAGTTCTGCTGATTTCGCTGTGAAAACGTGTCAGACGCTGGCAAGATTACAGCTGACCACTGAACAATGCTGAGGTTATGAATAGGGTTTCCATTTCTTCCCAAAGAAGTGTTGGGTGGGCTACTTCAATAAAGGCATCCATTACTAATTGCATCATTGAATTGTATTTAAGTTACCAATCTTTGCCTGAAAAGTAACTAACACTGTAAAAAATATATCCATAATTTAACAGACTACCAGATATTTAGTGTTATATTGTGGGACCTTGATCTATCCTCCAGCAACTACTGTCATGGTAAGTTATTTATTTTTATTGGCATTTTTATTAGATTGAAGTTCTGATGATTATAATAAAGCTTGTTTGTCATTCTGTCCCACGAGAGAGCCCTGAGTTGATAAGATCCTAGAGCTCGGGGTTCCCTCCTGTTTGCATGGCGAGAGGGGAGTTTGAGCTGAGGTAGATCTCGAGAACTCCCCTGCTGTTTATAGCTAAAGACAAATCACGGATTGTTATGGGGAGATATACTGCTGGCTATGAGCTCATCTGGTGTAGTCACAACAACCTGTGCCTTGAACACGCTCAAAACATTGGAGATGATAGTAGACTTCAGGAGAAACCCCTCTGCTCTCCCTCCACGAGGACAGCATTGTGGCAGCAGTGGAGTCTTTCAGGTTCCTGGGCACCACTAACTGTCAGGACCAGAAGTGAGACACTTCATTGACTCCAAAAAAGCTCAACAAAGGCTGTACTTCCTTCGTCAGCTGAAGAAGTTCCACCTTCCAAAGGAGCTGATAAAACAGTTCTACACCTCCATCATTGAATCAGTCGAAGAATTTGGACTGCTGAGCGAATCACTGGTACAACCCTCACTACTCTCAAAGAAATGTATTTATGTCGGCGCAATCGCCTAGTGGTTAGTGCCTCGACATTTGGTGCAGTAGCACGTCAAGGCGTCCCGAGTTCAAATCCCGCCTCGAGGACATTTCCCTACCCTACCCCCTCTCTCTTTCTCCAACTTCGCTTCCTGTCTCAATACTGTCTTATCTAAAAAAGGCCAAAAAATCTTTACAGAACTGCACTTATCCAGAGCGAGCTAAAGGGCTGCCAAATCACACGGGACTCCTCACACCCAGCACACTGCCTCTCTGAACTGTTACCTTCTGATTGACGCTACAGAGCACTGCACACCATAACAGCCCGACAGAGAAACTTCCCTAAGGCAATCCATCTCAAGAACACTTGATGATAATAATTATGGAACCAACATCCATCTTGCTAGGCATTTTTATACACACATACACTTTTTTAACAACATACTTTACATGCCAATTTGCACATAAAAGCTGCACATATAACGTTGTATATAGTAATAAACATGTACATACACTTGTCAATCTGTATATTTTCATTCTCTAATATATTTAATATCTGTTTTTTGTCCTGTCTCTGTAATTCTGTTGCACTGTAGAAGCTCTGTCACCAAAACAAACTCCTCATATGTGTGAACATACCTGGCAATAAAGCTCTTTCTAATTCTGATTCTGTGGTGCCAATATGGTTTGGTTAATTATTTTATGTCGCATGTCTTTGGACAGTGGGATAAAACTGTGGAACCCATGGGGAAACCCACGCATGTATGGGATAAACATGTAAACTCCACTCAGAAATGTCGACTGGCCTGGTAAGGACTTGAACCAGTGGCATTCTTGCTTGAGGCAACAGTGCTAACTATTGGCTCACACTATCTATGAAATGGTGGAGGAGTAGGGGTGGGAAGGGGGGATTCATCAAGACTAAAATAACTAAGGTATGTAACTCTTGTCATTTATATTGACTTAGGAATGGTCTGATTGGTGAATCATGTGTTAGCTAATGCAGGACCAGCTGTGGTCAATCATAAGCACGTGATCCACTCGAAATTAGTTTTTACTTAGACTTCACTTATGGACTAATAATTATAGACGATGCATTTCATAACTAAAAACCACAAAATATGAAAACTGTTAATTCACGAATATGTTTACAGAATATTTACACAATAAGGAATTCATTTACTTTATTTAATACTACAAATGTATCTCAAGAAATTATACTGGTTTTTGGCATTTGTTTTATTGAAGTTAAACAGGGCATTTTGTTTTAAACACATTCATTTATTCATTTTCTTTTTGGCTTAGTCCCTCTATTAATCAGGGGTCGCCACAGTGGAATGAACCGCCAACTAATACAGCACATTTTTTTACGCTGCAGATACCCTTACAGCCACAACCCAACACTGATATACACCCATACACTTTTGTATTCACACACATACATTACGGCAAATTCAGCTTGCTCAATTCCCCAATAGCGCATGTGTTTGGACTGTGGGGGAAACCGGAGCACTCCCACGCCAACAAGGGGAGAACATGTAAACGGAGAAAATATATGCATAAATAAAAGGGGAACAACAAAAAATAAAGCATGAAACACAAAATATGGAAAGTTGTTAATTTCGGGATGTTTGAAGAGTGTAGTTACATTGCAACTCATTCCACCCAACTCTGGCTTCAAGTGAACTTTAATGTGATTATTATTCTTAAAGCGGCGGATGAACTGCGGTTTCAGTTCCAACTCTGTGCATCATCAATCCCTCATGTGGCCTTTGTCCCGAAATGTCTCCAGATTTTCCCAGAAGTGCCTTTTGTAAAAAAACAAATGATGCTTTGGGCTCAGATGATTGATTCTACCATGGGTGCTTTTAAGTTTCTGCTTATTATATCTGTTGGCTTGATGAAATGTGATGCATCAGTATTATTTCCCAGAATGAAACGATCCCTCGCTTTTATTCATATTTGAAATGTATCATGTAAACAGGATGAGCCATCTCAACAAAACACAGCAGTTTTTCATATTTATTTATTTATATTTTTATGTTTCTTGATTTAGGGCTGGACGATATTGCAAAAAAAAAAAAAAAAAAAAACTATATAATAATAATAATAATAACAATAATAATAATAATAATAATAATAATAATAATAATTAATAAAAATGCTATAATATTTTATAACAATAATAATAATAATTATAATAATAATAATAACAACATTGTTTTAAAAATGTTTTAATATTTAATAATAATAATAATAATAATAATAATAATAATAATAATAATAATAATTAATAAAAATGTTATAATATTTTATAATAATAATAATAATAATAATAATAATAATAATAATAATAATAATAATAATAATTAATAAAAATGTTATAATACTTTATAATAACAATAATAATAATAATAATAATAATAATAATAATAATAATAATAATACATAAATAAATAAATAAATAAATAAATGAATTAAAAAAATAATAATAATAATAATCACAATATCATGTTTCATATACTTTGGTACCGATATTTTTTTAATAAACTTAGGAATATTAGGATTTTTAGGATTTAATTTAATTTAATTTAATTTAATTTATTTTTTATATATATATATTTTATTTTAATTAATTTTATTATTAGGATTTTAAAAATTATTTTATTAAGGCAAATCATTTTAATAGTCAAAAACTAAAATATTTAAAAACAAATATCTGATCTCTATAATAAAATAAACTAAAGTGTGAAAGAGACTCTTAAACTTGATGAATAAAATGTGACAAAGTGTGTGCAATGGTAAAGTCAGATCAACATCTGTAAGGTGTGAATAATACTGATACAGTAAACCTCAAACTCTGTAAGCAAAATAAATTATGATAATCAAATCTGAGCTTTCAAGTAAAGGAACCAGCCATCATTATTCAAATACATACTGCAACATTACAAATAGTGAAGTTGGATGACTGCATTACCCCCTATACTAAAAACTCTTTCAGAAGGTGAGTTAGGGGCTGGGATGCACAAGAATGCTGCTATACGGTCCTCATTTTCACATGTGTTTTTATTCTGACCTGAAGTGACAAGTGTGAGCTTTCCTTCACCATTATCTTTTTAAATGTGTATATTCCAACCCAGGCTCATTCTGAAAACGTAGTCCCGTGGACGTTTCTGGAGACTGCAAATTATGTAGCTGGAGGTACGTATGGCTGAATTCAGTTTAAGCGAGCGCTTTGGGGCGGTGTGACGCCGTTCCTTTTGGCGCTTACCCGGCCGGCCGCTCGCTTAACTCTGTGTGGAGGGCTTTCCCGCCGCAACCAGTTTGTCCAGTTAGCTCGTTGTGTACGTCAGCGGACTCAAGACGCAGAGAGGAGCTGAAGACGTCAACGACCGGGTTCGAGTCCGGGTTCGAGCTGTTCCAGAAATCAGGTAAGACAACAAAAACAAAAGTAAAAAAATAAAGTTCGTAACAAGGTGAGAATGTGGTAAAATCCGAAAACGTCAGACGAGGGCTTTTCTTTTTCTGGACGGCTTTTGTAAATCGTTGGTTAGGTTTAGGGAAGTGGGTGGGCGGGTCAATCAGTAAAACTGGTTGGGTTTAGGGAAGTGGGTGGGCGGGTCAGCCGATTGGCTGGTCACACGGTCAATCATTCTGTCATTCAGACAGACAGATAGTCGTTCGACAGCGGCCTCTGGCGGGTTTACGCGAGAACAGCGCGGGCACAAATGGCACCCATAAGAGACGTTCGAGATGCGAAAAAGCACGCATAGCGGCCTCTCCCAGATTCGCGAAAACAAAAACTGCAAAAATACGTACCTCCCAGCACGTATTTCGCGATCTCCAAAAACATTCACGGGTCTACGTTTTCAGATTGAGCCTAGGTAGGTATATTCCATACAAAGTGTGAAGCTGATTGGTTAGTTCTACTTAAATGAATCGCAGTGCGCTTGAGGCATTCGCAAAAGTTCAGATGTTTTTCAACTAGGTGTACCTGGAAAATGTGCACACGTCACATGTACGCCGCTTACACTCCATGTGGAAATGACACGTACACCCTAAGCTTATTAACTGTCCTTCCAAGGTGTGCACTCAGCAGCAACATTTTAATAAAACTATATTACTGACAAATGCGTTCGGCCAATAAATACCAATACCGATATTGATTTTATCGACCAGCCTTATCTTGATCATTTTTCAAACAACTTTTAACCATGATAAGTTAAAAGTCACAAGCCTGGTTTCTCTCAAGGTTTTTTTTTCACTTTGGTCAATTGGTGAAGTTTGTTCCTCAACTCTCAACACTGGCTTGCTTGGTTTGGGACTTGTGGAGCTGCACATGGATGGATTTGCTCTTCAGTGTTTGAACCACACAGAACTGAAAACTAGACTGAGACGGTTTCGGTTTACTGGAACGTCTATGTTTAGCTGCTTTGACACAATCTACATTGTAAAAATAAAGATGAATAAAGATGAACATGTGTAATAGTTTGCAGTGCTATATTGTCTGGGTTGTGTTGTGTATTAAGCTACAATAACATTGTAATAACCTGCCAGCACATTTTCAGCTATTTTACAGACTTATTTCTCTAGATATTATTATATTATTTCAAACTACTAAATGGAGTTAACCCAGCAGTGTATCCACGTTCACTTTGTCTTCTTAACCAATCACCTTCCCCCTAAAACTTATTTAAGGCAGACCAGCCCTCTAGCACTCTTCTCATCTTGTTCTCTCGAACCCACCCTCCCTTCCTCTATTTCCTTGCTTCCCATTAACAATCTTATAACCCTCTCTTCACTCCTAGGTTGAATCTAGGGGTCCAATCACTTTACCAAAATATTACAGAGACGGTACCCTTACTCTGAGTCTCTGGTCATCATCGTAGTATGCCCGATCAACCAACCTACCTGTTAACTGTTTATCCTCCTACTTTCCCTACCATTCATCCCACTGTTCTCTTACCATACCCTTCACCCCTACAATAAAGTCTAGCTCAAAGCGTGACGTGGTCCATGCTGGTGAAAATGTCAATAAAAGTTACTTTGTTAAACTGTAGAATTGAATTTTCAACATCAGAAGTCGACAGAGCAGAGGTCATACAGGATTTATAAAGCATAAATAGTTCTTACTTTAGATTAGGTCACAAAACTGCATGACGTTGAGTTAAATAGCATGCAGAATAACCATTACTATATGAACAATAGGATATTAAATGTGGATTTGGATAGTTTATTAATCATTTACTAATGCATTCTGGATGATCTTAAAAACCACCGACTACTCTTATATACTATTGGTCTGTAAATAATTAACAAAGTATGAAAATATAATTACTAAGCACATTAGAAAAGTCAAGAACACAGCATTTGCTCAATAAACGATTTATAATGTGTAGTTATTATAGTGTTACCAAAAAGGGTATGTTTTAAAACGTTTTTAAGCATCATACAATGCTGTTTTATTATTACCCATGTAATAAGCTATTTTATTGACTTTTTATTGGTTGTTATGACGAGATAAATCCCTACAGGAATGCTCAAGACTCCTCTGTCGGATGTGCATTACATCCCCTGCAGCATGTGTTATTTACAGCATGAAAATGAAATGGTGTGGCATCATATATAACAGTTTTACACCATCCATTAACCCCCTTTGGCTTCAGCTGGGCTGTTTATTGCTGGACTGAACGCCTTTCATAATTGATGAACTTTGCCACACTGACGTTGCTGTTGAGATCAGTTGAGTGGAGAAAAACTGAACGGATGTCATTTTAGAGATGCTGCTGAAATACAATACATACTTACACATGGACACTATTTGTTTCCTTTAATAATAATAATAATAATAATAATAATAATAATAATAATAATAATAATAATAATAATAATAATAATATAATTACTATTATTATTATTATTATTGTTATTATTATTATTATTATTATTATTATTATTATTATTATTATTATTATTATTATTATTATTATTATTATTATTATTAAAAACAGACACTTGTTCGGTTGTCTTTATGGGGACATCCAATAGATGTAATTACTTTTATACTATACAGATTGTGCATTTTATCCCCTTATTCCATCCCATCCCTACCACTAAACTCAAAACTCACAGAAAACAATCTGCATTACATTTGAAAAGTACTTTATTCTGTGTGATATGATTTATGAGCCATTTTCCTAATGGGGACCAAATAATATCCACATGAGATTGAAAATTACTGGTATTGCTATACTTATAGGGACATTTGGTCCCTCCAATACCAGTAATACCAGTAATTTTTGACCTTGTGGAAACATCTAGTCCCCCCAATGTGATGAATACTAGGACCACACACACATACAGACATCGGGTTAACCAAATGTCCCCATAGGTAGAGTAATACCAGTAATTTTTGACTTTGTAGGGACATTTGATCCACTTTAAAGTGATGAATTCCAAGACCACACACACACATTGTGGTGACTGAATGGTCCCGTAAGTATAGTAATAACAGTAATTTTTAACCTTGTGGGGACATTTGGTCCCCCCAATGTGATGAATAGCAGGACCACACACCAAAAGTCCTCATAAGTACAGTAATACCAGTCATTTTTGACATTGTGGGGACATTTGGTCCCCACAATGTGATGAATAGCAGGACCACACACCAAAAGTCCTCATAAGTACAGTAATACCAGTCATTTTTAACCTTGTGGGGACATTTGGTCCTCCCATGTGATGAATACCAAGACCACACACACACACACACACACCCACACACACACGCACGCACACACACACACATTGGGGTGACCAAATGTCCCCATAAGTATAGTAATAACTATTTTACCTTGTGGGGACATTTAGTCGCCCCAATGTGATGTATACCAGGACCACACACACACACACACACATTAGGGTGACCAAAAGTCCCCATAAGTATAGTAATACCAGTAAATTTGGACTTTATGGGAACATTTGGTCCCCCCAATGTGATGAATAGCAGGACCACACACACCAAAAGTCCCCATAAGTATATTAATACCTGTAATTTTTGACCTTGTGGGGACATTTGGTCCCCCCAATGTGATAAATACCAGGACAACACACACACACACACACACACACACAAACACACACACACACACACATTGGAGTGACCAAATGTCCCCATAAGTATGGTAATAATTATTTTACCTTGTGGGCACATTTAGTCGCCTGAATGTTATGAATACCATGACCACACACACACACATTAGGGTGACCAAAAGTCCCCATAAGTATATTAATACCTGTAATTTTTGACATTGTGGGGACATTTGGTCCGCCCAATGTGATAAATACCAGGACAACACACACACACACATACGTGTGTTTGCGTCAGACATCACTGCAATGAGTGATTTGTTATTTAATGATTATTTTGATTAATTGAAATGATTGATCCCATACAGTAAAAATTGTTTTTAAATTATACAGAGTTTAACTGAACATGTTTACTCAGTTTGATTGATGGAAATTGAGATGAAAAGTTAAAGTGCACAGCAAAAAAAACAATCTCAGTATGTGTAGTTAAGACACAGGGAATTGTAAATCCAGAACTTTATTATCACTGTTATTGCTTGAATAAGCAATTGCACTCCTTTAACTTCCATTCTTCTCGTCATTCTGCAAAAACACCCATTGTTTTCCATCAAGACTCCATTGAAGTGTTTTGTAGGTTGTATCAGTTGGAACTGTTTAAATGAATCAATCCTCGTGCTGTTCCTGTTTCATAAGACAGTAGCGTCTAATCTCTCTGAATACATGGTGACATTTCAGTCAAGACAGCATACATCCAGCAGACGTACAGCAGAAATGAGGCTAGACACACACACACACACACACACACACACACACACACACAAACACACAAATGTAGCATCATGTGAAATGACATGACACACACACACACACACACACACACACACACACACTCGCTGATGTTTGTCTAGAATCAGCATCATGACTTCAGGAATCAGCTCAACCAGCAGCTCACCTGCTGTCAAAACAGTTCAGACTTTAACTTCATGTGTTTGACACCAAAAGTTTTACTTCATTCTTTTTCCTTCAGCTTAGTCCCTTATTTATTAGGGGTCGCCACAGTGGAATGAATCACCAACTATTCTGGCATATATTTTTTACGCAGAGGATGCATAAACTGACCCGCATCATGAGTGGACATGCACTCTATTTTTGATTGACACAGACTTCCCTGTCCTGCATTATGAGTGGACACACCCCCTATTTTTGATTGGCACCAACTTTCTCGCATAATGTGTGGACACACCGCTTAATTTTGATTGGCACCAACTTTCCACGTCATTAGTGGACACGCCCCTCTTTATGATTGGCTCTAACTTTCCTCTCTTGCACAATGAGTGGACACACCCCTATTTTTGATTGGCACCAACTTTCCTCTCTTGCATTATGAGTGGACACGCCCCCTATTTTTGATTGACACAGACTTTCCTGTCCTGCATTATGAGTGAACACACCCCCTATTTTTGATTGGCACCAACTTTCCTCTCTTGCACAATGAGTGGACACACCCCTGTTTTTGATTGGCTCTAACTTTCCTTTCTTGCATTATGAGTGGACACCCCTTTTTCTCTTCACTTGCATTTGTTAAAATGTTTTATTTTGTCAGGACTAGGGAGACCCTTACCTCTCTCTTGGCTTTCAAATGTAGTCTATCCAAATGTAAATGCTGAAAATTAAATGAACAGTGTGGGAAAGCTGGACATGTAGTTTTTGGAGTACCCGTATCAGCAACTGTAACATATACTGCTTGCTTTAGCCGACACCATTAATAATGTATTCTTTATTTAATGTGTCATTAAGCAGACACTTTCTTATACAGAGCGACTTGCACTTACTTTGCAGACAGCGTCCCTCGGGCGACCTGAATCCCAGTTATACGCCGCGCTCTATTAATCATGTCTTCCAGACCTCCAACACAACAAGCCTTGAGTTACTATAGCCTAGAAACTAGCCAATAAATCTAGCATTGCATAGTCATACTGCATGATGTAGTATTTTTCAGTCATGAATGCTGATGTCTCACTCTTAGACCTGAAACTTACATGGCTGTGTGAATGCAAACGGGTCTTGATACACTCAGTAGAATGCATCATAATTTGTACTATTTTTAATAATAATTACGCCCCCTATTTTTGATTGGCACAGACTTTCCCTCATTATGAGTGGATACACCCCCTGTTTTTGATTGGATAAAAATAAACAGTCACGCCCCCTATTTATGACTGACACTGTCTTTCCTATAGCATTATGAGTAAACACACCCCCTATAGTTGACTGGCTAAAAAAACAATAGTTACGGCCCCTATTTTTGATTGCCACTGACTTTCCTCCCTCATTATGAGTGGACACGCCCTCTATTGTTGATTGGCTAAAAAACAACATTAGTCAGGCCCCCTTTTTTGATTCGCATCGACTTTCCCTCATTATGAGTGGACACACCCCTATAATTGTCTTATTATTGGCTAATAATAAACATAAGTCACGCCCCCTATTTTTGATTGGCATGACTTTTCTGCATCATGAGTGGACACACCTCCTGTTGTTCATTGGCTAAAAATCAACATTAGTCACACCCCCTATTTTTGCTTGCCACTGACTTTCCCTCATTATGAGTGAACACACCCCTATAGTTGATTGGCTAAAAATCAACATTAGTCGCACCCCTTATTTTTATTGAAACTGACTTTACCGCATAATTAGTGGTCACGCCCCGTTTTTGATTGGCACCAACTTTCCTCTTCCGAATCATGAGTGGACACGCCTTCTATTTTTGATTGGCTTCAACTTTCCTCTCCTGTAAAATGAGTTGACACACCCCCTATTTTTGATTGGCACTGATTTTCCCGCATCATTAGTGGACACACACCCTATTTGTTTGGCACTGACTTTGTCCTGCATCATGAGTGGACATGCCCCCTATTTTTGATTGACACCAACTTTCGTCTCCTGCATGAGTGGACACGCCCCCTATTTTTGATTGGCACCGACTTTCCTCTCCCACATCATGAGTGGACACGCCTGCTTTTTTATTTGGCACTGACTTTCTAGTGCATCATGAGTGGACACGCCCCCAAATTTTTGATTGGCTCCAACTTTCCTCTCCAGCATAATGAGAGGACACGCCTCTTATTTTTGATTGGCTCCAAATTCCCTCTCATGCATAATGAGGACACACCTCCTATTTTTGATTGGCTCCAAATTTCCTCTCGTGTATAATGAGAGGACACACCTCCTATTTTTAATTGGCTCCAACTTTCCTCCCCTGCATAATGAGTGGACACACCTCATGTTTTTGATTGGCTCCAACTTTCCTCTCCCGCATCACGGGTGGACACACCCCTTATTTTTGATTTGCACCGACTTTCCTCTCCTGCATCATAAGTGGACACGCCCCCTATTTTTGATTGGCACCGACTTTCCTCTCCTGCATAATTAGTGGACACGCCCCCTATTTTTTATTGGCACCAACTTTCCTCTCCAACATCATAAGTGGACACGCCCCCTACTTTTGATTTGCACTGACTTTCCTCTACCGCATCATGAGTGGACACGCCTCCTATTTTTGATTGGCTCCAACTTTCCTCTCCTGCATAATAAGTGGACACGCCTCCTATTTTTGATTGGCTCCAACTTTCCTCTCCTGCATAATACGTGGACACGCCCCCTATTTATGATTGGCAGAATCTCCCTCATCACGAGTGGACACGCCCACAGTTTTTGATTTTTGATACAATTCTCTCCTCTACCATCATAGGTGGGCACTTTAATCCTGATTGGATACAACATTGCAATATTTGCATATTTAAATAAGTGACAATATTGTAAACTCGAGTGCTAAGCTTTGTTAAAATAACTCTATACAACAGAATTACATTGGTTAAACTAGAGTCTGGATTTGTGCACATGTAATTTCATAGTTATCCACAGACATAACTGATCGTATCTGAAAACAGTCCACATTCAGCAGTTCAAGGTAATGGCAGCATGAAAGGGCGCATCGTTTTTACCCCTTTTATTAATGCTGGATGCTTGAAAGAACATTATAAAACACACAATCTGATCTAATCAGTGAAGTATAATTAAAACACTCCTGCTGCTATTATGAACTGTGTTTCT
Source organism: Danio aesculapii (assembly GCF_903798145.1). Taxonomy (NCBI): domain Eukaryota; kingdom Metazoa; phylum Chordata; class Actinopteri; order Cypriniformes; family Danionidae; genus Danio; species Danio aesculapii. The sequence goes on from NC_079439.1 coordinate 72,544,959, forward strand.
CACCATCATGTATTACTTTCCCGAGCTCTACAGGAACTAAAAGATGGCCGTAATGAAATGCATTCATCTTCTCTATGGGAATGCGTGGAGGTCATTTCCACAGGTGATGCTTCCTTGCGTTAATAATATTAATATCCTTTTAGTTCATTTAGTATTATTTTATAAAGGATATTGTACTCATATGCATCTGCTTTGAAATTAGCCAAAGCACTCACTCATATTTAATGGGATGTTTTCCTTATGTTAGGTCTAAAGAAGGTCAAATCCGCTTTAGTAATTCCATACATGGACTTTATCTGGCAACCGCAAAGAAATGCAGTCCAAAACTCATTAAAGGTTTCAAGGCGATAGGCCAAACCCCATCA
>NC_079439.1:72550323-72565323 GCF_903798145.1 Danio aesculapii
ATGTGTGCATGATTATGACCTGCTTTCCTCTCCAACATGGTGGCTCTGTGCCCTGCGAGACCGGAGATGTGTAATCACCAGCCCAACGGCTTCATTAATGGGATTTCGCTGCGTTTCCGCGAAAGTCAATGTACTTTGCAGATAAAGCTACTGTTTATCCTTTTAATGTGTCACTTTAAATACATTAGCTCTTTTTTTTGGCCGCCTGCCCTCGTAATCCTGCATGAATAGTGGCAAGACAAACCATTTATAACTTCAGCCATAAACATCAGCAGCATTGTTTTCCGTAATGATGCTAATTTTCTTGTAGGGGAGGGGAGGAGTTTTTGTGTCGCGCCAAGGCTAAATTGTATTATCGCTGAATAGGATTGCATTAAAAGCGTAATGCAAGCAATGGAGCTTTATGAGTGTGTGTGATAATAGGATGTAAACCGCAGGTCACCTTGGAGACGGAGGAGCGATCAGAGAGTGAGAGATCACAACACCAGCAGCAGCGTAGGACTGACTGTAAACTTTGGAACATGAACACTTTACCTATATACCTATCTTTGTTTGTTAGTGAAGTGTGCATTAGGATTAAACCAGCGGCGTTTACCAAATCACAGACACATCACCTTGAACAGACGAATGGAAGGATAGATGGATGGATGCATAGACCTGGATGGATGGACGGACAGACGGATGGATGTACGGATGGATGGATGGACAGATGGATGGACGCATAGACATATGGACGGACGGATGAATAGATGGATGGATAGATGGATGGATGGATGGATGGATGAGTAGAGATGTATGAATGGATGGATGGATGGATGATAGATGGGTAGAGATGAATGGATGCATAGATGGATGGATGAGTAGAGATGGATGGATGGATGAGTAGAGATGTATGAATGGATGGATGATAGATGGGTAGAGATGAATGGATGGATAGATGGATGGATGGATGGATGGATGGATGGATGGACAGTTGTATGGACGCATTAAGAGATGTATGAATGGATACACGGAAGGATGGATGGAGAGATGGATGTTTTAGTTAAGAGAATGGATGGATGGATGGAATTGAAGCCCACCTAAGGCATGTGTTAGTGTGTGTTAGTGAAGTGTGTGTTAATGTAGGGTGTGTAGAGAGAGAGTGAGAGAGAGAGAGAGAGAGAGAGAGAGAGAGAGAGAGAGAGAGAGAGAGAGAGAATGTGTGTGTGTGTTCATGTCTGCGCATTTCTCGTTTTTTATTTACAAGTAATTGGTAAACAACAAGAATGTCAAGATTTTTAAAATCAAATATGGCAAATCATAACAGCATCTCAATGTAAATATTTACATATTTACTACATATTTACTTTATATTTTATATTTTGAAATAAATTTTTATTATTATATGATTATTTAAAATATTTTACACAAACCCCACAACCCTAAAAGTTTCATAATCTGAAAACATTTGACTTTAAATAAATAAACAAACAACCTAACAGATAAAGCAAACAAATAAATAAATGAATTAATAAAAAATAAATAAATAAACAAATAAATAAATAAAAGCAAACAAATAAATTAATTAATAAATAAAAAATAATAAATAAATAAATAAATAATTAAAAAGCAAACAAATAAATTAATTAATTAATAAAAAAATATAAATAAATAAATAAAATAAATAAATAAAAACAAACAAATAAATAAATAAATTAATTAATTTAAAAAGAATAAATAAATAAATAAATAAATAAATAAATAAAATAAATAAATAAAAACAAACAAATAAATAAATCAATTAATTAATAAAAAATCTAAATAAATAAATAAAATAAATAAATTAATGAATTAATTAATTTTAAAAATAATAAATAAATAAATAAATAAAGCAAACAAATAAATAAATTAATTAATTTAAAAATAATAAATAAATAAATAAATAAATAAATAAATAAATAAATAAAAAGCAAACAAATAAATAAATAAATAAATAAAAATAATAATAAATAAATAAATAAATAAATAAATAAAGCAAACAAAAGCAAAAAAAATATTTAAAAAATAATAAATAAATAAATAAATAAATAAATAAATAAATGCATTTCTTTCAGATAGAAAACAGCTATATGAAATGCAAATAACATTTCTCAATAATACTGTTTTGCTGTATTTGCTGTATTTTCTATTAAATAAAGTCATGCTGATTATAAAAATTACCATTCATTGACTGATTGATTGATTCCTTTAGTTTTAATGTATGCGTAATTTCTTTAAAAATGTATATGAAGTCAAATTAAAATATTTTTTTAGGAGTTTCCACCTTTATTGTATAGGAGAGTAGAGAGTATTGAGAGTATTGAGAGGAAAGCATGAGGAGCAGAGAGTGGGGAAGGATCGGCATAGGAACACAAGGCAGGAATCAAACTCGGGTCGCCGTGAGCACTGAAGTGCATGTGTCGATGCACTACCCACTACACCACTGGCGCCGATGAATATAAAGTAATTTAAATGTATTCTTGTGTACATTTATTTTGGATTCAATTAAAATGTGTCATGTTTTAAAGACTCCTCCTGATTTATACGCGTACACAACAAACTCAAATAACATGAGTAAAAAATGCAACTGATGTAAATATACAATACAGTCGATCATAATCTTAAGATCAGCCCTAAAAGACTCCCACATTACCATGCTCACTACATTCCTACTCAACCAACAAACCAATAGATGTGAAATATTGATTTAGGTGTTAAAGGATTTACTATATGAGCATTAGCGGAGTGAACAGATCAATGAAAGGAAAACCACTCATCTAAAACAACGATCAATCATAACTCTCAGATATAATCACAGAATTACACCACTGACAATTCATTCGTTCATTCATTCATTCATTCATTCATTTTCCTTCATCTTAGTCTCTATTTTTAGAGGTTGAGAATGAACCGCCAACTATTCCAGTATGTTTTACACAGCGGATGCCCTTCCAGATGCAACCCAGTACTGGGAAACACCCATATACTCTCATTCCCACACAAACACGGCCAATTCAATTCATTCAATTCCCCTATAGCGCATGTGTTTGGACTGTGGGGGAAACTGGAGCACCCGGAGGAAACCCACAGCAACATAGGGAGGACATGCAAACTCCACACAGAAATGTTACTGGCCCAGCCGGGACTCGAACCAGCATCCTTCTTGCTGTGAGGCGACAGTGCTAACCACTGCATCACCGTGCCACCCCTTGACAATTCATCAAAGAAAAAAAGTCTCCCAGAAAACAGTGTAATAAAAGAAAGAAAGAGACGTGGTCTGGGAAATCCAATTGGGCTCTGCTGTATCTATCAATATTTCCTCCGGAGGCCCAGGAGCGGCTGGAGATTGGGTACAGGCAAAAAATGCAGCCACAGGCGTTCACATAAAAAAAAATGTCACACTAGTGATGCTTAAAGAAACACAGATCTATCCTGACCCCAATAATCCAGCGCTAAACGCTCTGTACAACAGCACACGCATCAACTCAATGTATATTTTATCACAACAGTGAGTAGATCACAGCTGAATATTTATTATCTATATATATGATGAAGACTTGCAGTGTGTGTTATCGTCCGCAGCTATAACTTTCAGCACCCGTCGGGGGAAAAAAAAAAACAGTGTGTATGTGCTCCGTGTCCATGTGTTCAGGGCTGATAGCGCACAGGTCCGAGAAATAGCAAAGAATCCTGCTGAAATGGCCACCTATCTGGAGCCCGAGACATTTCGTGATAACAAGAAAAGCCGAGGGACAACGGCGGACGGATAATTATAGAAGAGCAAACAAACAGGGATGGAAAGATTCACAACACTGTCTACTTTGTGTGTGTGTGTTTGTGTGTGTGTGTGTGTGTGTGTGTGTGTGTGTGTGTGTGTGTGTGTGTGTGTGTTGGCAAATAACACATCTCAAAAGACACTTCTCAGGCAACCTGGGCATGACATGCTCAGAATAATCGAAATGATCACAATTCTGGCACATTACAGGACTCTCGCACAGCACATTCTGCTTCAAAATAATAACTTGAGGGGTTTTTGTCTTGTTTCTAGTACAAATATCTCAAAATTCCTGAATCAAGAAGATTTTTGTAGACAAGTAAAGAAGAAATAATTTGAGAAAAAGAAGTGAGCTTTTCTTTAAAACAAGCAAAATAATAAGTGAAATAATATTGTTTTCACTCCAATATAGGTTTGGTTTACTTACACCATTGGCAGAATGAATGAATGAATTAATTTATTAATTAATTAATGAATACATACATACATACATACATACATACATACATACATACGCACATACATACGCACATACATACTTACATACATACTTACATACATACATACATACATACATACATACATACATACATACATACATGAATGAATAAATGAATGAAAGAATACATACATACATTCATGAATGAATAAATGAATGAATGAATGAATGAATGAATACATACATACATACATACATACATACATACATAAATACATGAATAAATGAATGAATGAATGAATGAATGAATGAATGAATGAATACATACATACATACATACATACATACATACATACATACATACATACATACATACATACATACATACATGAATGAATAAATGAACGAACGAACAAACAAACAAACAAACAAACAAACAAATAAATAAATAAATAAATAAATAAATAAATAAATAAATAAATAAATAAATAGCTTAGAGTGGTTGGGAATGAAATTTAATGTGATTGGTCATTTTATTTTTCTTAGGGTGGAAGTTAATAGGTTAAAAAACCAGGGATGTAGCCAGCAATCTCAGACCCTATGCACAACAATTCCACAAAGGCCCCACTGGAAAAAATGAAGACCTGGGGTGTGGGGGTGAATTGTTAATTCAATTGTTAGAGATCTCCATACTGAAGAGCAGAGGTTGGGGGGGGGGGGGGATTTTGTGGTACACTAAGATCATAAGTAGGCCCACACAGAATTCCACAGATTTTTAGCCCATCATTAAGTCTGTTTATTTACTTGAGTAAATGTGTGTAAATCTATATTTATTCAGGTTTTTAATTAATTACAGTAATATTATTGACTAATATGAAAATATTCATCTGATTTCTGTACAATGCAGTTTGTACAGTAATATTTTCTGTCTTTAAGTAGAGATATTATATGAGAGACTTGCTTTCTTTACCAAATAAAGTGGATTTAAATGGAAAGTTAAAAATATATTTTTTTTTATTTTGTATATTAAGGTTTTAGTTATGATACTCCCAAAATAATTCCACAGAAATCTGCAGATTTTTAGCAAAATTATCTGCAGAAATAGCAAAAAAACGTCCGCAGATTCTGTTTGGCCCTAATCATAAGTGTACTGTTAGCTGGGCTCCTCCGCAACTCGTCGCAAGGCCCCTAAATTACTCTATGCACTCTGTCACCCTCCTCCGCCCCACTTACTACGCCCCTGTAAAAGCCTTTAAATAAATTTTAATTATTCATTCATTCGTTTATTTTCTTTTCAGCTTAGTCCCTTTATTAATCCGGGGTCGCCACAGCGGAATGAACCGCCAACTTATCTAGCATATGCGGATGCCCTTCCAGCTGCAACCCATCCCTGGGAAACATCCATACACACTCATTTACACACATACACAAGGACGATTTTAAATATATACACACATATACATATATATTTATATAAACACACATGTCATATATATAAATAAGTGACATTTGACATGAGTTATTATTTTTTAAAATTTTTATACATTTATCTTTTATTAATTTAAAATGTGTCATGTTTTTAAAAAATGGGTGGCACGGTGGCTCAGTGGTTAACACTGTCGCTTTACAGTAAGAAGGTCGCTGATTCGAGCCTCGGCTGGGTCAGCTGGCATTTACCTGTGGAGTTTGCATGTTCTCCCTGTGTTGGCGTGGGTTTCCTCTGTTTGCTATAGTTGTTGTGTTACCATAGTAACTGTAGAATCCCTACAACAATTTAATTGCTTTAGTGTTATGTTGTCATAGCAACTGTAGAATCACCACAATGGAATGAATCAAGCACTGTATGGTTCAAAAGCATTGGAGTATTTACTATAATGTACTATAGTATTATTATGTTATACACAAGAGGTCACACAGACTCCAGACCAGTCTTCTCTTGTGTTTAAAATTATGTGTGATGTCATTGAGAATGCAGAACTAGCATCTGATGTTCCGAAAATAAGCTAGAAAGCAGGTGTACGGAAGAGCTTCAGTGCTCCTTTAATCAACATCACAGATGGAAAAAAGATTGATTAACAATATAATTAAAAAAGTTATTTCAGTCAACTCAGAGTATGCTGACTCTCAACACACACAAAACATTCTCAACACAATGCTGGATATTCTTTTCATCTTTCTTTTGTTTAATGGTAAGTTATGTTTTTACAGCATGATGGTTGTTGACCATGCTATATTAAAATCATCGTTTGGTCTTTAACCTTTAATCTTTAATTTTTTATTCATGCATTATGCAGTTCCTTTGACACAGTTTGTACATTAAATAGAGTTTAATTAAAACTTAACAGTCTGTGCACTTGTAAAGATATGTTTTATAGATAACGTAACAAATAATACTTTTAAATGCATATTTGAAATGGGAGATAATGGGATATATACAGCTGAAGACAGAATTATTAGCCCCCTTTGATTTGTTTTTTTTCTTCTTTTCTAAATATTTCCCAAATGATGTTTAACAGAGCAAGGAAATTTTCACAGTATGTCTGATAATATTTTTTCTTCTGGAGAAAGTCTTATTTGTTTTATTTTGGCTAGAATAAAAGCAGTTTTTAATTTTTTTATAAACAATTTTAAGGGCAAAATTATTAGCCCCTTTGAGCTATTTTTTTTCGATTGTCTACAGAACAAACCATCGTTATACAATAACCTGCCTAGTTAACCTAATTAACCTAGTTAAGCCTTTAAATGTCACTTTAAGCTGTATAGAAGTGTCTTGAAGAATATCTAGTCTAATATTAGAGATGAGTTATTAAAGCTATTATGATTAGAAATGTGTTAAGAAAAATCTTCTCTGCGTTAAACTGAAATTGGGAGAAAAAAATAAACAGAGGGGCTAATAATTCTGACTTCAACTGTGTATGTTTATATATATATATATATATATATGTGTGTGTGTGTTTTTATAATAATAGAAAAAGTAAATACAGTACTGTATGTTCATTCGTTCATTCATTCATCTGCAATTAAGACTTTTAAAACCACAATTTAATACTTATTAATAATAATTAATTAATTATAAATTTTTGCGGATCGACTGTATTGTACATTTACATCAGTTGCAGTTTTTCTCATGTTATTTGACATTTTATGTGCTCATATAAATAAAAAGGTGTTTTAAAAAACATGACAGACTTTAATTTAATTAAAACAAATAAATATACAGATTAAAAGATTAAATAATAATCGATGTTCTTTGCATTCAAATGCCTTTAAAATATATTTTAATGACTCTATTTTACATTTTAATTTGACTTCATTTACATTTTAAATAAAGTATGAATATATTAAAACAACATAAAATGCAATATTCATTCATTTTATTTTCGGTTTAGTCCCTTTATTAATCTGGAGTTGCCACAGCGGAATGAACCGCCAACTTATCACGCATATGTTTTTGGCAGCGGATGCCCTTCCAGCTGCAACCCATCACTGACAAACATCTATACACACTCACTCACACTCATACACTATGGACAATTTGACTTACCCAATTCACCTGTACCACATGTCTTTGGTCTGTAAGGGAAAGCAGAGCACCCGGAGGAAACCCACACCAACATGGCATTCATTACTAAAGTGTGGTAAATGCTATAGTATAATACACTTTACTCTAAATATGGTTCAATTTGCATCTGCGGCTTTGGACTGTGAGTAAACTGGAGCACCCGGAGGAAACCCACGCCAACACGGGGAGAACATGCAAACTCCACACAGAAATGCCAAATAACCCAGCCGAGGCTCAAACCAGCGACCTCCTTGCTGTAAGGTGATTGTGCTACCCACTGCGCCACCGTGATGCCCCATAAGTCAAACAGACCTTCAGAAATCACTCATTTGGAGCCTACTGTAAGTATGAATCACATAATACAGGTGGAGTTCGCTTTGTATATAAAATAGAAGCAAACATTTCCAGACACTGAAGAGGAGTATTTCCGTGGATATCTGGCTAAAAGGAACGATCAACCTTCATGCACTTGAACACTTTCCTGTCAGCACAGCGATATGAGAAGAGCTCTGGGAAACATGGCAGCATTATTATTATCAATATTTAATAAAAGGATTTTGATAATCCCCTTTTCTCCTTCTGGCTCGTGTGAGTGGACGAGGGCCGATCGAGTCACGCTCATCCGCGGAATAAATCCCAGAGAGCACTTGAGCAGATTAACTCTCAATACAATGACCGTCCTTTTTTCCAGAATCTCATAAGACACAAAAACACACGGAGATCGGAGATAAAGGACGATGGTGGTTTAGTTAACAGACGAAAGCAATAGATATCTCATCAAAGATATGCTCTGTTATATCCTGTTGGTTTAACCGCTTCAGAATTGAATAATGTATTCTAGCTCTCTGAAAATCACCCTTTCAGGCTTTGATCCTAATTGTCCAGTTTTGGTGACTGTCTCTTTAAATTTAAACGAAATTGTGCTCTTTTAGAAGAGGGCGGAGCTACATATGCTTGTATGTCAGCATAGTGGCAGATTCAAAAACATTACGCTAATGAGGGAGAGATGGTCACTAGTGAGTGGGGCTTTCCCACTCTGATGACACTTTTTTTTTTAAACAAGCAATGACCGGTCTGGAATCAGTGTGTGGTCTCTCAGATAAAAAAAAAAACATACTGTAGCAATTATTTATGGTAAATATTACAGCGTAACATGCAATAGCAAAGTACTTGATTTAATCTGTTGTGGTGATTCTACAGTCGCTATGGTAACACAAAAACTAAAGCGATTAATTTGTTGTGGCGATTCTATAGTCGCTATGGTAACACAAAAACTAAAGTGATTAATTTGTTGTGGTGATTCTACAGTCGCTATGGTAACACAAAAACTAAAGTGATTAATTTGTTGTGGTGATTCTATAGTCGCTATGGTAACACAAAAACTAAAGGGTTTAATGTGTTGTGGTGATTCTATAGTTACTACGGTAACACAACAACTAAAGTGATTAATTTGTTGTGGTAATTCTACAGTTGCTATGGCAACATAACAACTAAAACAATTGATTTGTTGTAGTGATTGTATAGTCGCTATGGTAACACAACAACGAAAGCAATTATTTTGTTGTGATGATTCAACTGTCACCATGGTAACACAACAACTAAAGCAATTAATTTGATCTGGTGATTCCATAGTTGCTACAGTAACACAACAACTAAAGCAATTAAATAATGTGGCTATTCTACAGTCGCTATGGTAACACAACAACTACAGCAATTAAATTGCTGTGGTGATTCTACAGTCACTACGGTAACACAACAAGTAAAGCAATTAATTTGATGGAGTGATTTTATAGTCGCTACGGTAACACAACAACTAAAGCAATCCATTTGTTGTGGTGATTCAACTGTCACCATGGTAACACAACAACCAAAGCAATTAATTTGTTCTGGTGATTCTACAGTCGCTACGGTAACACAACAACTAAAGCAATTAGCTTGTGGTGGTGATTCTATAGTTGCTACGGTAACACAACAACTAAAGCAATCCATTTGTTGTGGTGATTCAACTGTCAACATGGTAACACAACAACTAAAGCAATTAATTTGATCTGGTGATTCCATAGTTGCTATGGTAACACAACAACTAAAGCAATTAATTTGTGGTGGTGATTCCATAGTTGCTATGGTAACAACAACTAAAGCAATTATTTGTTGTGGTGAATCTATAATCACTATGGTAACAACAATTAAAGCAATTAATTTGTGGTCGTGATTGTATAGTCGCTATGGTAACACAGCAACTAAAGCGATTAATTTGTTGTGTTGATTCCAATGTTGTTATGGTAACAACAACAACTAAAGCGATTAATTTGTGGTGGTGATTACAAAGTTGTTATGGTAACAACAGCTAAAGCAATTTGCTGTGGTGATTGTATAGTTGCTTTGGTAACACAACAAAAAAGGTTCATTTCCAAATAACAGGCAGTTTGCATGCATGATGTCGATGTCTTATACAGAAGAAACGGCACATTTGAGATGTTATCGACAGAAAGCAATCATTCAGGCCTCATGTACAACTTCCCGCCAGTAAATATGATAATGTCACCATCTGAAAACATATATTATAATACGGTGCGAGAGCAGGCCTTTTAGTGACTCGCTGGCATTCAGAGTCGTGGTCATTTCTCTTATCATCAGAGCAGCAGCGGATGTCAATGAAAACACACACAGCACAAATTTCACCTTTGAAAATTGCCTTTCAAAGCCCAAACTCCAGCTCATTTGTGATCCTGCATGCTTTTACTATCGCGTGCGCAAATAATGGACGAAACGCAATCCACAGGTACCTGGGATTTGAAAGCGCATGAAATAAAAACAAGATCGAAATGTAATTAAAAGATAAAGTGACCACTGCGAATTCAATTATGATTGACTGTGTGTGCCTGCTAATGATTGTTTTGTTGGAAATGTCAAACGGCTTCTTACAATTAATATTTCAAAGAGTAAAAACAACATTTGTTCACAGTTTGTGAAACATCCATGTGAATGTTTTAAAGTCGTCATCATATGGGGGCGGAGTCAACCTGTCACTCACAGCAGATCCACCAATAGCATGCCACTGTCATCCAGTTCAAATTTTCAATCAGATTTTCCAAAAGTCGCATTCAGCTGCCTAAAAATGCAGTTGTTGTGTAAATGAATGAGAAGTTTTCATGTTTTATGTAAACATGACCCAAGTTTGGTCAATTTAGCCTTACATGAATCCCAACCGAACTAACAGAAACTAAATTAATTAACTATTTGATTACTTAGTTCAACATAAAATGGTAACAGTGAGAACAATTCTCACTGTTAACTAGTTGCTCATTAGTAGGCATAGATTTTTAAACTAGATGTCGCCTACCGTGTTGTTGTCTATTGGAAGGAATGAGTCAATAGTGCCGCCATTTTAGTACAGGGTAGCGCTCCTTTGAAATGAACGCGGAACCAAGCTGCAGTGAAGGACTGTGGCCATCTAGAGCCAGAGATGCACACGTATATACATAAATCTATGATGAGGAGTTTTCCCGGTGGTCAGTATGCAAAAATATTTGATTATGAAAATTATAATTTTACATTGATGGATAAGTGACCGCACGGGTATTTCTGATAAAGAGTGTGTGTTTGTGTGTATGCAAACGTACTATCCTCCCTCCCTGTTAAATTTGGTCTAATCCGTGTCCTGAAACACACCCCCTCTCCTGCTTTCACTTCTCATTCAGACAGAGGGAGCGATTCGTATGTGAATGAATCTCTGTTATGAACGACTCATTCTCTAGTCGACAATAATACACGCTTCTGGCACCGCAGCATCTTGTTCTCATATTTTATTTACATTGTTTGCTGATTTTATTCAATAAAACTAGCATAAGCCCTAGTATTTAGTGCAGTAAGTGACTGTTTTATTATCAATATCGTGACTATTAATATCAATATTGTTGAGCACAAAAGTTCATAAACAAAAACGTAAAAAAAACGAGAACTTTCCGATGAAATGTTCTGCCTTTGTGCTTTATTTTCTTTGTTTGTTCGTTAAAACTCAGGGCTAAAGTCCAGCATCTTCACATTGTTACACTGTCTTGACCAGTGCGGTTGAATGACATTTGTCCTGGGAGCACTGTACTAATGTGGCGGCGCTATTGACGCATGCTCAGGGTCCATATGCGATATCTAGTGTATATACATCTATGATTTGTAGGCCAACACGGAATCTGCGCACACAGAATTCCACAGATTTTTAGCCTGTCATTATTTGTTTATTTACTTGTGTAAATGTGTGTAAATCTATATTTATTCAGGTTTTTAATTAATTACAGTAATGTTATTGACTAATATGAAAATGTTCATCTGATTTATGTACAATACAGTTTGTAAAGTAATGTTTTCTGTCTTTTAGTAGAGATATTATATGAGAGACTTGCTTTGTTTACCAAATAAAGTGGATCTAATTGGATTAAAAGTTAAAAAGGTATTTTTTTTTATTTCATATATGAAGTTTTTAGTTCTGATACTCCCAAAATCTGCATAAATCAGCAGATTTTTAACAATATTCTGCACAAAAATAGCAGATTCTGTCTAGCCCTAAAATTAGTCTATTATTAGCATTCATTTATTCGTTGATTCGTTCATTCATTCGTTGATTCGTTCATTCATTCGTTGATACGTTCATTCATTCGTTGATTCGTTCAGCCATTCGTTGATTCGTTCAGCCATTCGTTGATTTGTTCATTCATTCGTTGATTCGTTCAGCCATTCGTTGATTTGTTCATTCATTCGTTGATTCGTTCATTCATTCGTTGATACGTTAATTTATTCGTTGATTCATTCATTCATTCGTTGATTCGTTCATTCATTCGTTGATACGTTCATTCATTCGTTGATTCGTTCATTCATTCGTTGATTCGTTCAGCCATTCGTTGATTTGTTCATTCATTCGTTGATTTGTTCAGCCATTCGTTGATTTGTTCATTCATTTGTTGATTCGTTCATTCATTCGTTGATACGTTCATTTATTCGTTGATTCGTTCATTCATTCGTTGATTTGTTCATTCATTCGTTGATACGTTCATTCATTCGTTGATACGTTCATTCATTTGTTGATACGTTCATTCATTCGTTGATTCGTTCAGCCATTCATTGATTTGTTCATTCATTCGTTGATACGTTCATTCATTCATTGATTCGTTCAGTCATTCGTTGATTCGTTCATTGATTCTTTCATTCATTCATTCATTCATCAGCTTGGTCTCTTATTTATCAGGGGTTGCCAAAGCGCCAACTTATCCAGCATATGTTTTATGCAGCGGATGCCCTTCGTGCCACAACCCAGTACTGGGAAACACCTATACACTCTCATTCACACACACATACATTACGGCCGATTTAATTAATCCAATTCCCCTATAGTGCATGTGGGAGAGCACCTGTAGGAAACCCACACTGACATGAGGAGAACATGCAAACTCCACACAGAAATGCCAACTGGCCCTGTACTGTGAGGCCACAGTGCTAACCACTGAGCTACCATGCCACCCTTATTATTAACACATTTACTATATTTTATTACTTATAAGCTACACATTCTGCATAATCATATTCTGCAGTATCCCTAATCTGAATACCTTAAACATATACCTCCATCTTAACCCTTTGAGGTGCATTCCTTGAAGTAAATAAATAAAAATTAGGCCACATCTTGGATAGAATTATGTACTGACACCACACTAAGCAATAAAAATATAATAATAATAATGATATCCTATGGACAAAGGGTCAACCAGGTGGTTATCATGCATGTTAAATAGTTAATAACTATTAATAAGCAATAAACTAAGTGTTTTTATTGAGGCAAAAGCCATAGTTAATGTATTTTTGTTAGTTTTAAATATGTAGAATCGTATCCTAAAATAAAGCGTGAACAAAATCTTACATTTTGATGACTTGCCTGTTCTAATTTATGAGTAAAACTCACATGTGACTTGAATAAACACATCTTATTGACTCTGAAATGTGAAAAAAACTATGTGAAATGAGAAGGAAATGCAGCTCTGTGACCGCATAAGCCTAATGCAAACAATCCAGAGATGTGAAAATGGCCTAATTGGAAAGGAAATAGACCTTTGTGTCCATAATAACAGTGCAAATGCTGCTGATTATTGAGTGAGTCATTTGGTTTGGCCTTGAATAATTGTGATTACGCATGTTGAGTGCGGCTGGATCTCACACACAATATTCTGCTTTATCCATCTCAACAGTCAAAGCATGTCATTCTGAACTGGTAAAAAAACTACTGATTTTCACCCTCCACACTGTTACTTTTACACTGTGTGGAGGAACAGAAATATCATCAGATAATAGCCTACAAAGGTCATCGCTTTAGAGGACTCTCTGCCCTTCACCATATGAAGCATCAGCCCGTTATTAGAAACTAAAATGCTTCAATCCCAAAATACTGCTGATTAAAGACCAGTGATTAGAGGTTAAATATAAATATAATATAATATATAATATAATATAATAAATAAATAAACAAATAAATAAATAATAAATAAAAAAAATAAATACAAATAATACTATAAAATAAATAAATAAACATTCATTCATTCATTTTCTTTTCGGCTTAGTCCCTTTATTAATCCGGGGTCGCCACAGCGGAATGAACCGCCAACTTATCCAGCACGTTTTTACGCAGCGAATGCCATTCCAGATGGGTACATCCGTGTGTGGATGTACCCATCTCTGGGAAACATCCACACACACTCATACACTACGGACAATTTAACTTACCCAATTCCCCTGTACCACATGTCTTTGGACTGTGGGGGAAACCGGAGCACCCGGAGGAAACCCACGCGAACGCAGGGAGAACATGCAAACTCCACATAGAAACGCCAACTGCGACCCAGCAACCTACTTGCTGTGAGGCAACAGCACTACCTACAGCGCCACTGCATCACCAAATAAATAAACAATGAAAATAAATAATAACAAAAACAATAAATAAAAATAACAACAATAATATTAAATAAATAAAAAAATAAATCACAATAAAAATAAATATTAACAAAACCAATAAATACAAACAAAAACATTAAAGAAATAAATAAATACACAAATAAAAATAAATAAATAAAAAATAACCATAAAAATAACTAATAAACAAAACAAAACAATAAATTAATAAATAATTAAATAAATGAATGAAATATTTAAAAAATGAATAAACAA
>NC_079439.1:72570323-72575276 GCF_903798145.1 Danio aesculapii
AAAAAATATGGGGCAGTGCAGTGGCACAGTGGGTAGCGCTGTCACCTCACAGCAAGAAGGTTGTTGGTTCGAGCCCCGGCAGTGTCAGTTGGCATTTCTGTGCGAAAATAGTCCGTAGTGTATGTGTGCCAATGAGAGTGTATGGCTTGCAGCTGGAAGGGCATCCGCTGTGTAAACCATATGCCGGATAAGTTGGAGGTTCATTCCACTGTGGCGACTTAATTAATAAAGGGACTGAGCTGAAAAGAAAAATGAAAGAATGAATGAATGAATAAAAATATGAAAAATAAGTAACAAATAAATAAAAAGTAAATAAATAAATAATCAAATATGAAAAATAAAATAATATTAATTAATTAATAAATTCCAGAATTTCATTTTAACAACTATAAAATATATATATATATATATATATATATATATATATATATATATATATATATATATATATATATATATATATATATATATATATATGGGTTCTTAAAAAGTAATTTCTGAAAATCTGTGGCTCTGAAAGAAATGAGTTTTCCATACAGATATGGCTAATCGCGCTCTATTGATTTTTACCGTAGAGCTGGAGGAGCAGAATATGCTAAAACCCCATTGACCGGGGTCTGCAGTCAGGTCTGATATCAGCTGATCATAAATCATCAGACAATAATACTATCTGCAGAGCTTTATTATTATCCTGAATATTGATGGTGCACTAAGCGATTTTTGATTTTTGGGATTTTTGGCTAAAAGACCTAAGCTCATAATAAACTTGGAGCCAATCAGCATTAAGGGGTAATTCTAGTAATCATATAATGTTATCCAAAAGAGTCCTGTTGGGTTATAGGAACAACAGCGGCATGAACCGCCAACTTATCCAGCATGTGTTTTACACAGCAGATGCCCTTCCAGCCACAACCCAACACTGGGAAACACCCATACACACTCTTGCATAGACAATTTAGTTTATTCAATTCCCCTATAGCGCATGTGTTTGGACTGTGGGGGAAACCGGAGCACCCAGAGGAAACACACGCCAACACGGATGGAACATGCAAACGACACACAGAAATGCCAACTGACCCAGCCGAGGCTCGAATCAGTAACCTTCTTGCTGTAAGGCGACAGCGCTAACCACTAAGCCACCGTGCCACCCTCTGTTTGTTTTGATTCTTTCAAATAACCAAAAAAAAAGACAAAAATAGCCTCCGTGCACCTTTAACTCTGAATGTTTTTACATGACGTGCAACGCTTCAATGGAGCTGTGTGAAAACTCTTCAAATCTAGCCTTTCCTTTCAAATATTGAGTCTGGATGACATATGATTGAGACAATAATGGCATAATTTTGGGTGAAGCGCTCTCGACTGTTGAGAAATACAGATGTTGAATGCACAGAGACGATAATACAGCGCAGAAACCCTCTCCGCATAAGTGATGTGGAGTCTGCCAGAATAAAGTGTCGGACAATTTGGCAGATTGACACGAAAATGAGGAAAATTGCTGTTTAATTATGTCTGGGCCGTTTTATTGTTTGACTCTGATCTGCTTGTCAGATGAGCGAACGGATTGTGTGTTTCTGCTAAAATAAGACAACGTTATTCAGGTGCATTAATGGGAGGGCTCCATTATTTACATCCTCTATTATACACATGCAGTTGAGGGCAGAATTAAGTACTGTTTCTTTCTCAAATATTTTCTCAAGCGATATTTAACAGAGCAAGGAACTTGTCACAGTATTTCCTACAATATATATGAGCAATTCCAGCGTTATGGATGTGATGTTTGCAGTAAAAACTCAAAACATAAATCCACATAGTATATGTTGACAGTATAGTAAAACATCCGGTTATATTTTCAATAAGAACTGACCACAGAGTTATGGGATCAGAGAAATATCAGTCTGTAAACATGTTTTGTACTTTAAAGGGCACATAGTTGACCTCTTTTTAATGATTTAATATTAATATTATGGCTCTTCTGAGTGTGCCAGTTTAGGTTCAGTTTAAAACACAATTCAGATTTTTTTATTATAATGTGTTAAAAAGTGTCATGTTGGGGGCGTGTCCACAGCTCGCTGATTTAGGGGTGTGTTGCTTCACATGTAAATTAGTTTCGGCTTCCTGCCAATGTAACAAGGGGGCGGGGCCATGAGCTCACCCGCTCTGTGTTTGCAACAGAGTCTGACAGGCAGACTGAGAGGAGCAGGAGTGAGATGTACAGCATTCAGTCGCACATGTACGACTCGGACACAGACCAATCAGAGAGTACAAAATCATATGTGTCTTTGTACAGTTTTACAGCCAACTGTGTGCTAGTTTCAAGTGCCGAGCTTGTACACTGAAACTAATAACCACGCACACTGAATTAACTTTGACTGAGGCACCGGATGCGCCGCTCGAAGCCGCGACACGGCACACCAGACACTCTCTGTGGCGCAGCAGAAACATGAAGTGTCCCGAATCGTCGCGCCACGCATTTTTGAATTCTAAACATAGGTTTCTGCAGCGGTCCGCGGCGCCCAGCCGTCGACTTGAGTGTACCCTGATAGAAACCGATGTTTAGAATTCTAAAACGCATGCTAGTTAAGATCACAGAGAGCTTCTGGGATCGCGAGAAATGCAAACGGCTGAAGTATAAGGTAGACTCAATGAGAAGTACACATGTTTGCAAACCTACCTAAAGATACAACCAATAATTCCGATTAGAGCGATCATGTGGAGAATATTGATCTTGTGTTGAGCCCAATGAGCCTTGCATCTAAAAATAGAGCTAGCGTGTTCCTTTAGTGATATCGCTTCGACTCACGCTGAAAATGGCGGACGTGAATCTACAAACTGAGGATATGATGACGCGCCTGTCAATCAATATTGGTGGGTGGGGGGACCGCACTCCTACGTAAAGTTGCGGTCGATCTGAAAACCGCTCTAATTGGTCCACCGTTTTTAATGTTGTTAAATTGAAAAAAAGCACTGTGTGTGTTTATATCACCCCAATATGACGGTCTATACACCATACATGCACATATGTCTGTCCAAACAGCTTGAAAAGTAGATTTTTTACCATAGGTGCCCTTTAAATAAACGTAAGTTATGGATGTGACCAAAAACTTATGCGAGTTTGCAGTATACAACATGCTTTGTAGAAATACTGTGAATTAAACGGCACAACCCCCAAAAAAATAATGGTTGGCTCTCTATATCAGTGTTTCCCAACCGTGTTCCTGGAGGCACACCAACAGAACATATTTTGGATGTGTCCCCTATCTCACCCATTCACTCAGGTTTTGGAGCCTCTTCTAATGTTCTGATGAGTTGATTCAGGTGTGTTGGATTAGGGAGAGCTTGGAAATGTGTACTGTTGGTGTGCCTTCAGGAACAGGGTTGGGAAACACTGCTCTATCTAACAAACACTATTGATTTGATTTGATTTATTATTTTTGCATTTAAGAGGGAAACCCTTGGTTATGGATGATGTGACATCTCTGCGTTGTGGATGTGACAGATGTGAAATTGCCACTCTTGTGACTTTGGTAAATAAAATAAAATTGTTTAAAAACACTGACAGAGACATTTTTTGAGTTTTTCTAAAGTGCTGTAAAATAACAGCTTCTGGTATTTTGGTAAAAACTGATTTTTTTTTCGCGGCAAGGTTGACATTTGCATGGAATTGCTCTCTCTCTCTATATATATGTAGTATAACAGACTGATAAAAACATAACCATGCTGTTCAGATCATGTTAAGTTTGCTTAATGACACACACACATGCACACACACACACACGCACACACACACACACGCACACACACACACACACACGCACACATGCACACACACGCACACACACACACACACACACACACACACACATACACACACACACGCGCATGCACACACACACGCACACGCACACACAACTCATCTAATGCAGGATTCAGAGAGTGTAAAGTGTGTCTCATGAAGGACAGAGCTCATGAATATGCATGAGATTTATAAACACATGAGTCCACCTGTGCTGTTATTACCCTCAGAGGAACACATTACCATAGTCAGGCCTGAACACACGTCACTTTGCTCTGCTTTGCTGTAATGCTGGTGTGGGGAATTTATGAAGCTGTAATAATAATAATAATAATAATAATAATAATAATAATAATAATAATAATAATAATAATAATAATAATAACATATTTCCATTATCTTTCATTCATTTTTTTTCAGCTTAGCCCCTTTATTCATCAGAGGTCCCCACAGCAGAATGAACCGCCAACTTATCCGGCATATGTTTTACACAGCGGATGCCCTTCCAGCTGCAAGCCAACACCCATACACTATCATTCACGCACACACACACACACTCATACACTACAAACAATTTGTGTTTGGACTGTGGGGGAAACCGGAGCACCCGGAGGAAACCCACGCCAACATGAGGAGAACATGCAAACTCCACACAGAAATGCCAACTGACTCATACCAGCGACCTTTTTGCTGTGAGGCCATGGTGCTAACCACTGAGCCACTGTGACGCGCTATAATTAAACATATAAACAAATGTTATTCTGCTTTATTTAAACTATCTGGATGTACTTTAGCCTGTTTATTACTTACCAAAACTTTACTCTGCTTTACTGTAATGTCAGTGTGGGGAATTGACTGAGTGATGAAAGCTGAAGCTGTACGAGACACACGCACACAAACACACACACACACACACACACGCACACACACCATGACCTACAGCCTGAGGACAGGGAAGCCTGTGCCTGCAGACGCTCCAGAAACTGCTGGATTTTGGAGTTTTGAGTGTTCATTTTGATTGCTGACTGTTTGATCTCGCTTTTGCCAACAGGTATTTCTAAATTACTTTATAATCCATTTTCAATAGTAGATAATGCACAGGGGGTGCACATACTACATGCATCAAACCTTACATCATCATCATTATAATAATACTAAAA
>NC_079439.1:72580376-72587876 GCF_903798145.1 Danio aesculapii
CAAATATTTCCCAAATTATGTTTATTTATTTATTTATTTTTTTTTTTATTAATTAATTAATTTATTATTATTATTTATTAATTTTTTTTAAATAATTTTTTTAAATTAATTTATTTATTTATATTTATTTATTTATTTTTTATTTTTTATTTTTTTATTTTTTGTTATTTTTTTATTAATTTATTTACTTATATTTATTTATTTTATTTTTTTTTAATTTATTTATATTTATTTATTTATTATTATTATTATTATTATTATTTTTTTTTTTTCTGGAGAAAGTCTTATTTGTTTTATACAGCTAGAATAAAAGCAGTTTTAATTTTTTAAAAGCCATTTTAAGGTAATTACCCTAGTTAAGCCTTTAAATGTCACTTCAAGTTGTATAGAAGTGTCTTGAAGAATATCTAGTCTAATATTATTTACTGTCATCATGACAAAGAGAAAATAAATCAGATATTAGAGATGAGTTATTAAAACTATTATGATTAGAAATGTGGTGAAAAAAAAATCTGCTCTCTGTTAAACCGAAAATGGAGAAAAAAATAAACAGGGGGGCTAATAATTCTGACTTCAACTATATATATATATATATATATATATATATATATATATATATATATATATATATATATATATATATATATATATATATATATATATTATATATATATATATATATATATATATATATATATATATATATAGTATGCCTTCAGGAAAATGAATTAATTAATTAATTATGATAAGATGAAGAAGATGTTCTCCCCATGGTCACGTGGGTTTCCTCCGGGTGCTCCGGTTTTCCCCACAAGTCCAAAGACATACACTACAGGTGAATTGGTTAAGCTATGTCCATATTGTGAATGTGTGTGAATGAGTGTGTGTGGATGTTGCACCTGGAAGGGCATCCACTTCGTAAAACATGTGCTAGATAAGTTGGCGGTTCATTCCGCTGTGACAACCCCAGATTAATAAAGGGACCAAGTCGAAAAGAAAATGAATGAATGAAGTTGAAGAAGAAAACAAACATAAAACCTTCAACATCAGCTTGAACGTCTCACAAAAGAAATCAAGCACAAACTGCACCTGATGCTACACAAAAATAAAACCAGACTTAAAAGATGCACATCCCTGCAGTGTTACTGCTGTTTCTCTCCTCCTATAAAACGTTTAAATGGCATTGCAGGACATTTAAAAGGCCGTCATGTCCTGCTTTTCAAAGATCACATGTAGCTTAATCTGAAAGTGACGCTTACCTTTGTAGCATAATGCATAACGCAGAGGAATGATGACTGATGCAGAGATTAACCTTTAGCCCTTGTGAAGGACACTGATTAAACAGTATGTGTGTATTAGTGCTTAAGCGTGCCGGGAGGAAAAGTCATGTCTTATGTATGATTGCATTTCCTTTATCTTTGCTTTCTAGTTCATGAACAAAGACTCAGGACCCCTAAAAAGCTGGCTGTGGATGTGCCTGAATGCAGACAGAGATGCATTAATCATGTGTGTCCGGCTTTTCTCCTCGTGATCAAAAGCTCTATTAAAAGTCTGTCAAGACTTTTAAAGCTCCATTTCACAAACACACGCGTTTAGTTGCCGGCTCACACACTTTAATGCATGACTTCTCCACAACAACCATCACACAATGTTAAGGTGAAGCTTTGTGTTCAATTGGAAATTGAGAAGCACATTAACTCACCTTATGTTAGTTTTTCAGTGTGAACTCCTGTAAAAACAGAAATAAGACGCAGTTCTTCAGAAGCAGCTTTACTTTTCCTCTGCTTTTTTCATTATCTACTGTCATATGAAAAGCTTGGACACTTTAGGAAATTCCTATTTATTTTAGCACTAAACTAGCATTTTTTGTTTAGTTTTTTCAGTGGATAATGCTTTAAAAACAGCTGTAAAAAAGCTTTATCTACTGTCATCTGAAAAGTTTGAACAGTTTATTTTAGGATTAAACTAACTAACTAAATTAATAAAAAATTAATGGATGAATGAATGAATTCATTCATTCATTCATTTTCTTTTCGGCTTAGTCCCTTTATTAATCTGGGCTCGCCACAGCGGAATGAACCACCAACTTATCCAGCATTTGTTTTATGCAGCAAATGCCCTTCCAGCTGCAACCCATCACTGGGAAACACATACACACTTATTCACACACACATACACTACGGACATTTTAGCCTACCCAATTCATCTGTACCACATGTCTTTGGACTGTGGGGGAAACCGAAGCACCCGGAGGAAACCCACGCGAACGCAGGGAAAACATGCAAACTCCACACAGAAACGCCAACTGACCCAGCCGAGGCTCGAACCAACAACCTTCTTGCTGTAAGGCGACAGCACTACCTACTGCGCCACTGCGTCGCATATGAATGAATAAATATAAAATAAAAAATATTAAATTAAATTACAAAATAAATATAAAAAAAACTAAATAAATAATTAAATATAAAAAATAATAAAAAATGTAATATAAATAAAAATGTATAAATAAATATTAACAATTTATAAATTAATAATTAATAATTAAAATTTAAAAATAGAAGAATTTTTTAAAATAAAAAATGTATTCATATAAAACATAAATAAATTAAATTTAAATATATAAATAAACAAATAAATAAATAAATTTTTTTTTAAAAAATACTCAAATAAATACTCCACAATCAACACTTGTTACGGTGAAGTTTTGTTTTCAATTGGAAACCGAGAAGCACATTAACTCACTTTTTGTTAATACTTCAGTGCATAATCCTATAAAACCAAATATAAGATTCAGTTCTTTAGGAACAGATTAAGTTTTCCTATGCAATTTTTTTTTCCTCGTCATCTACTGGCATGTAACGTTTGACCACCTTATGAAATTCCTATTTATTTTTTGTTTGCTTTTCAGTGCATATTGCTATAAAAATAATATTTTTATATTGCTTTAATAAGAAACATCTTTCTTTTTACTTTGCTCTTTTTGTTTTACTATCTACTGTCTTGTGAAAAGTTTGAAGACCTTATGAAATTCCTATTTATTTTAGGAAAATAAAATAAAATAAAATAAATGAACACAAGTGACACTTTTCTGATTTATTCTGATTAAATACACCAATTTTTAAAATTAATTATATTATGGTTTTATACACCAAACTTTACTTGCTTTACATTTATGTTCCAAAAAAGGAGGGATATTAGTATTAAATACACCAAATTAAATTATATTTTATTTACAGTATATCTATATTCTGAGGTTTATTATTATTATTATTATTATTATCATTATTATTATTATTATTATTATTATTACTAGTATTATTTTATTGTCATTATTATTATTATTATTATTATTATTATTATTATTATTATTATTATTATTATTATATTTATTGTTTTAGTTATGTATTACATTTTATTAAATTTATTTTTATTTAATGTATTTATTTATTTAATTTTATTTATTATTGTCTTATAAACATTGTCCAAATGTTTTGGATTTCTTTTTTATTGACTGATGAACTGATTTAAAGACAAACCTAAAACTGAATGTAAAATTAAATGCATTTTGAAACAATACAATTTAGAAATTTCTCTCCTGGTTACATTTGCAAGCAGTAATCAACTGGATAAATATGATAAATGCATATCATGGTTACATTTTTACTTGATTAAATTGCATGCATTAAATTGCATTTTATTAATGTACTTCCTAAGTTTAAAACAGACATTAAGCCCAACATTTAAGTGTCACAAACACCCCAAATTAAATATTAATTAATTACAAAAAGCAGATTTTATAACATTTGTAGTTTTATTGACAATAGTGAGGAAGTGGATAAAAATAACAAGCTGACAAACAGCAAAATATCTTATTAACAAAATCACTGTGTGTTTTTGTGTGTTATTATATTCCTAAGTGAGCAGATCAGATTGTGTGTGTTTTGCAGCAGACGAGAAGGGAATTTCTCTGCCAGTGAACATCGTTTAATGTCCTATTGATAGCAATCAGATAAGTCCACAGACCCATTGCATTTACCTATTACTCCACAATCCACTGGAACAATATTTAATTTTGATCTTCAGCTCAGATGGGGCTGAAATCTGATCGGATGTGCTGTTACGTCAGTGCACAGAGCAGGACACACAGAGCAGGACACACAATTGAATCACCAAATCATTTGGTAAAGCCTCACTATGGTTATGTATTGTGCTCTTACTGATATATTGGATTTGCAAAGCAGTCCTGGTTGTATACATTGGTTGAGGTATCAGATAACAATAAAGAATGCCTTGTCCCTTTATTTTTTTATTTTTTTATTTAATTTAATTTAATTTAATTTAATTTAATAAAGATTAAAGATAATTAAAGATGCTAACATGTTACACTGATTTTATCATCATTACATAAAAATAAAATAAAATAATTTACATGGAATATAAAAAAAAAAAACTTGTAAAACATTAATTATTCTTAGTTAATGCTAATTATAACATTTACTACACCACAAGTGCCTGTTAACAATGTTTAACGTACCTAATTCTCCATTGTAACTAACAGATAAACCAAGATTATTAATACAATTATTAAAGCCAGGAAACGTATTATCCATAAACAATCAAATGTTACCAATTTAATAATGTAGGATTTCACAATTGCTCGACTAATAAACATTGAATAACAGTTTAATATTAACCCTACTATTAATATTAATAAACCCTTCTATTGCATTTATTTGTTTTAGTACATACCATTTGGTGTGAACTTTAGCCAATTAGCGAACTTCAACCATCCATCCGTCCATCCATCCATCCATCCATCCATCCATCCATCCATCCATCCATCCATCCATCCATCCATCCATCCATCCATCCATCAAACCATACAACTGACCAATCAACCATCTATCCATCCACGCACCCAACCAATCATCCATCAATCCGTCCATCCAACCAACCAACTGTACATCCATCCATCCATCTATCCATCATTCCATCCAACCAACCATCCAAACAACCAACCAACCAACCAACCATCTATTCCACCATTCATTCATCCATCCATCCATATATCCATCCATCCATCCATCCATCTATCCATCATTCCATCCATCCATCCATCCATCATTCCATCCAACCAACCATCCAACCAACCATATATCCCACCATCCATCCATCCATCCATCCATCCATCCATCCATCCATCCATATATCCATCCATCCATCATTCCATCCATCCATCCATCCATCCATCCATCCATCCATCATTCCATCCAACCAACCATCCAACCAACCAACCTACCAACCAACCAACCAACCAACCATCTATCCCACCATCCATCCATCCATCCATCCATCATTCCATCCAACCAACCATCCAACCAACCAACCAACCATCTATCCCACCATTCATCCTTCCATCATTCCATCCAACCAACCAACCATCTATCCCACCATTCATCCATCCATCCATTCATTCATCCATCCATCCATCATTCCATCCAACCAACCATCCAACCAACCAACCATCTATCCCACCATTCATCCATCCATCCATCCATCCATCATTCCATCCAACCAACCATCCAACCAACCATCCATCCAACCAACCAACCAACCAACCAACCAACCAACCAACCAACCAACCAACCAACCATCTATCCCACCATCCATCCATCCATCCATCCATCCATCCATCCATCCATCCATCCATCCATCATTCCATCCAAATAACCAACCAACCATCCAACCAACCAACCATCCAACCAACCAACCAACCAACCATCTATCCCACCATTCATCCATCCATCCATCCATCCATCCATCCATCCATCCATCAATCATTCCATCCAACCAACCAACCAACCAACCAACCATCTATCCCACCATTCATCCATACATCCATCCATCCATCCATCCATCATTCCATCCATCCATCCAACCAACCAACCAACCAACCATCTATCCCACCATCCATCCATCCATCAGTACATTATTTTTCCTTTTTTCTATGTGGTTGTGCTATTTTATACAGAAACTGTTCTCTGGACTGATTCTGATTATAACTGATCAGAATGTGCATGTACTTGCTGTTGTTGGAGAACCTGTTTATATATAATTTATTTAATTTATTTATTTTTTAACAATGGCCTTCAACACAGTTGGACCATACATGTTTAAAAGCAGCTGAAAGTCAAGGTTTTGATCAGGCAAATGACCCAACCTTAACCCAATATAAAAGTTGTATCTGAAAGAGCATTTCGAGCCAGGCTCGCTCAGTTGAAGTGGTGTTGCAAAGAAAAATGGGCCAAAACTCCTCCGTGTCCATGTGCAGAATCGATCAGGGCGTTTGGCTGCTGCAGTTACTATTGATCACCAGAGTCACATCACAAACTAAAGGCAAAGTTATCTCAAGGTTCACATTCAATTTCCAGCAAAGACATTCACTCTTGGATGATTCTGCTTGTTTGTTTAATTGGATTCTCTTTATCTGAAGATCTGATTTCACTGTGGGACAGATTATTGCAGATATACAGAAAATTAATCAAGGCTTACTGATTTTTGTCTTCCAA
Source organism: Danio aesculapii (assembly GCF_903798145.1). Lineage (NCBI taxonomy): Eukaryota > Metazoa > Chordata > Actinopteri > Cypriniformes > Danionidae > Danio > Danio aesculapii. The sequence goes on from NC_079439.1 coordinate 72,586,946, forward strand.
GACTGCATATCTGGATGCGATAAATCTGCAATGATCAAAATCATTCATCCTGAAGTGAAAACCTCAGTGTGTGTCTGTGTGTGTGAATCCATTTCAAATAGTAAATGAGGAGATATTTGCTCATTATGGGGGAGGAGACTGTTGTAGACATCATCAGAAGGGGCGTGTCTACTAATTGTAGGGGATGAGACAGTGGTAGACATCAGCAGAAGGGGTGTGTCAATTCATTATGCCGGAGGAGACTGTTATAGATATCAGCAGAAGGGGAGTGTCTACTCATTATGGGGTAGGAGCCTGTTGTAGATATTGGCGAAGGGGGCATGTCTATTCATTATGCGGGAGGGGCCTGTTGTAGAAATCAGCAAAAGAGGAGTGTCTACTCATTATGGGGGAGGAGACAGTTGTAGACATCAGCAGAAGGGGAGTGTCTACTTATTATGCTGGAAGAGACTGTTGTAAACATCATCAGAAGGGGAGTGTCTACTAATTGTGGGGGAGGAGACAGTTGTAGATATTAGCATAAGGGGAGAGTCTATTCATTATGTGGGAGGAGACTGTTGTAGATATCAGTAGAAGGGGAGTGTCTACTTATTATGCTGGAAGAGACTGTTGTAAACATCATCAGAAGGGGAGTGTCTACTAATTGTGGGGGAGGAGACAGTTGTAGATATTAGCATAAGGGGAGAGTCTATTCATTATGTGGGAGGAGACTGTTGTAAACATCATTAGAAGGGGCGTGTCTACTAATTGTGGGGGTGGAGACCGTTGTAGATATCAGCATAAGGGGAGTGTCTACTCATTATGTGGGAGGAGACTGTTGTAGATATCAGCAGAAGGGGAGTGTCTACTAATTATGGGGGAGGAGACTGTTGTAGATATCAGTAGAAGGGGAGTGTCTACTAATTATGGGGGAGGAGCTTGTTGTAGACAT
>NC_079439.1:72592876-72622876 GCF_903798145.1 Danio aesculapii
CACTCATCCACCCACCCATTCATTCATTCATTGTTTCTTTTAATTCATTCACCTAATAATTCATTCATTGTCTTTTGTGGTCTGAGTTTATACATATAGTCATTCATTATTTCATTAACTCATTCATACATACATTCATTCATTCATTCATTCATTCATTCATTCATTCATTCATTCGTTCATTCATCCACTCATCCACCGACCCATTCATTTATTTATTCATTGTTTCTTTTAATTCATTTACCTAATAATTCATTCATTGTCTTTTGTGGTCTGAGTTTATACATATAGTCATTCATTCTTTCATTAACTTGTTCATTCATTCATCCACTCATCCACCCACCCATTCATTCAGTCATTGTTTCTTTTAATTCATTCACCTAATAATTCATTCATTGTCTTTTGTGGTTTGAGTTTATACATATAGTCATTCATTCTTTCATTAACTTGTTCATTCATTCATTCATTCATTCATCCACCCACCCACCCATTCATTCATTCATTGTTTCTTTTAATTCATTCACCTATTAATTCATTCATTGTCTTTTGTGGTTTGAGTTTATACATATAGTCATTCATTATTTCATTAACTCATTCATACATTCATTCATTCATTCATTCATTCGTTCATTCATCCACTCATCCACCGACCCATTCATTTATTCATTCATTGTTTCTTTTAATTTATTTACCTAATAATTCATTCATTGTCTTTTGTGGTCTGAGTTTATACATATAGTCATCCATTCTTTCATTAACTTGTTCATTCATTCATTCATTCATTCATTCATTCATTCATTCATTCATTCATCCACTCATCCACCCACCCATTCATTCAGTCATTGTTTCTTTTAATTCATTCACCTAATAATTCATTCATTGTCTTTTGTGGTTTGAGTGTATACATATAGTCATTCATTCTTTCATTAACTTGTTCATTCATTCATTCATTCATTCATTCATTCATTCATTCATTCATTCATTCATTCATTCATCCACCCACCCACCCATTCATTCATTCATTGTTTCTTTTAATTCATTCACCTATTAATTCATTCATTGTCTTTTGTGGTTTGAGTTTATACATATAGTCATTCATTATTTCATTAACTCATTCATACATTCATTCATTCATTCATTCGTTCATTCATCCACTCATCCACCGACCCATTCATTTATTCATTCATTGTTTCTTTTAATTTATTTACCTAATAATTCATTCATTGTCTTTTGTGGTCTGAGTTTATACATATAGTCATTCATTCTTTCATTAACTTGTTCATTCATTCATTCATCCACTCATCCACCCACCCATTCATTCATTCATTGTTTCTTTTAATTCATTCACCTAATAATTCATTCATTGTCTTTTGTGGTTTGAGTTTATACATATAGTCATTCATTCTTTCATTAACTTGTTCATTCATTCATTCATTCATTCATTCATCCACCCACCCATTCATTCATTCATTCATTCATTGTTTCTTTTAATTCATTCACCTATTAATTCATTCATTGTCTTTTGTGGTTTGAGTTTATACATATAGTCATTCATTCTTTCTACTCATTAACTTCTTCATTTATTCATTCATTCATTTATCCATTCATCCACCCACCCATTCCTTAATTAAATGTTTCTTTTAATTCATTCACTTAATAATTCATTCATTGTCTTTTGTGGTCTGAATTTATGTATTTGTTCATTAACTTGTTCTTTCATTACCAATTCATTCATTAACTTGTTTATTTATTCATTCAATCATTCATCCACCCACTCATTAAATCATTAATTGTCTCTTGTGGTCTGAGTTTATGTATTAATTTATTCATTGAATGAAAATGAATGAATTAAATAATTCTTTCATTAAATTATTCTTTCATTAACTTGCTAATTTATTCATTCATTCATCTACCCACTCATTCATTACTTCATTGCCTCATGTGGTCTGAGTTTATGTATTTATTTATTAACTCGTTCATTCATTTATTCATTCACTCATTTATTTATTGATTCATTCATTGTCTCTTGTGGTCTGAGTTTATGTAAAGACAGGTTATATTATTTATAGCTAGATGTCAACGCAATATTCCAATTTAATAATCTAATAGTTAGATTTAATAATTTAATAGTATACTGTGTGCATCTTTTTTATTACTTTTATTTATGTATTATTAATTAATTTATTTATTCATTTGTTTGTTCGTTCATGCATTCCTTCCTTCATTCACTCATCCATCTATTTATTCATTCATTGGAATCTGAGTTTATGTATGCTAATGAGGGAGAGAGGGTCACTAGTGGGCGGGGCTTACCCCCTCTGATGACACGTACAACAAGAGAATGTCAATCAAAGTGTTTCTGCAGACTGTTTTTATTGAGTCTGATTAAAACAACATATATATATTTTAATTTTTAATTTTTTTTTATTAGAAGCTGGTAATATTCAGAGAACTGTGTTTAAACAGCTTATGAAATAGATTTTTGCATAGTAGGTCCTCTTTAAAGCTGGAACAAATGATGATATTGAATATCAAATGTACCTGCATTTATAGAATCACCAATATATAGTCCAGCGTTTTGTAAACCAAACTCTTGAAGTCAAGAGAATATCCTAAGAAACACTGCAATTATTCAAGTTCCAGTGCAGAAAACTGAACACAATGTCCATCCTGTGACCCACATCCGTTATACTGTTATTAATGAAATGAATCTACTACTGTAATGGAGGAAAATGGGCACAGTATTAATGTGAGGATGAGAATGGAGGGAGAAAGGGTAAAAATAGTGGTCAGGAGCGCTGGAGAAATGACTGACCTTAATTATGTGGATGTCACTATGAAATATTCAGCCAATGAGTTTTCCCATCTGCTGGGTCGTCTGCTTTCATAAAGTCACATTCAACAGCAGATTCAGGCTCAACGCTGCTCCGAGTCAGAACAAGCCGGATCCTTCAGATTTCAACACTTCAGCCTACAGAATAAATGAACACAGTTAATTCTAAATCTAGCATCAACATGATATCAAAATAGACGCTTTCTGGTCGTTGCATATGATCTGAGATATTGTTTTATTTATATTGATTCATTTTCCTTCGGCTTAGTCCTTTTATTAATCAGGGTTCGCTACAGTGGACTGAACCACCAACATATCCAGCATATGTTTTACAAAGTGAAGTCCAGCTGTAACCCAGTACTGGGAAACACCCATACACTCTTGCATTCACACACATACACTATGGCCAATTTAGTTTATTCAATCCTCCTATAGCGCACATGTGTTTGGGCTGTGGAGCAAATCGAAGCACCCAGAGGAAACCCACACCAACACGGGAAAAACATGCAAACTGGCCCGGCCGGCACTCAAACCAGCGACTTTCTTGTTGTGAGGCGACCACTGAGCCACCATGTCACCCGTTATTTAAATATGACTGAATTTTTTTTTTTAAATAATGTTGGGTTGTCCATATTTGACCCAACATTGGGTTATGAGATTTAAACTTCTTTTTGTTTGAGTGTAGTTAAGAGAAATCAAACATTATTAATTTTATATATATTTTTTAATATTAATTCAATTTCCTTTGGCTTAGTCTCTTTATTAATCAGGGTTCGCTACAGTGGACTGAACCACCAACATATTCAGCACATGTTTTACAAAGTGGATGCCCTTCCAGCTGCAACCCAGTACTGGGAAACACCCATACACTCTTGCATTCACACACATACACTATGGCCAATTTAGTTTATTCAATGCACTATAGTGCATGTGTTTGGGCTGTGGAGGAAATCGGAGCACCCGGAGGAAAACCAACACGGGGAGAACATGCAAACTGGCCCAGCCGGCACTCAAACCAGTGACCTACTTGTTGTGAGTCGACCACTGAGCCACCATGTCACCCTACAGTAAACTCTGTAAATAACCCACTGAGCACCTTAATTAAATATGATTGACATTTTTTTAAATAATGTTGGGTTGTATATATTTGACCCAACATTGGTTTATGAAATCCAACCTTCTTTTTGTTTGAGTGTTGTTAAGAGAAATCAAACATTATTAATTTTATATGTGGGTCAAATATGGATAAACCCAACAGTTAGGTTAAAACGTGTCATTTAAATAAAATTTAGACCTCTAGACGCTAAACTCTATTGGCTATTTTTCAAAAAGGGGAGGGTTTACTATATGTCCCGCCCTGTGACGGTGCACTCATACCAGACGCAGATGAAGCGTCAAGCGTGAGTGATTTACATGTTGAGTCAATGCAAAGATGCGAATAGACATCCTGTGGCGTGAACGCACGATTCGCTCGGGTTGGAAAATCTAATCTTTTTTTTTTTGAGGAGGGGGGGGGGGGGGGGGTCACTTTAATCGATAGGACAGTAGAGAGTATGGACAGTATGGACAGATAAGTGTGGGGTGCAGAGAAAGGGGAAGGATCGGCATAGGATCTCGAGGCGGGAATCGAACTCTGGTCGCTGTGAACATTGGAGTGTCATGTGTCAACACACTAACCACTTTATATGTTAAGTCAATGCAAAGACGTGGATAGATATCCTGCACCACGAATTATGTGATTCGGCACAAACTGACGAAACTTAACACGCAAATCGCTCGGGTTGGAAAATCTGGAAACTTTAGTCGACATTCTCGCCGCATTAACCAATCAGGAGCTTGCTGTTGTATGGGTGTGATTATGACATAGCGCCTGTTGTTAGTGTCCTGACAGGAAATCCTCCTGCCGACAACGGACAACAGCTCATGAAACTGGGCTCGGCTCAGTCGGAGCCATCACTGAAAGCTTCCATCATCCAGGTATAGTTTCTGGAGGAGTTTAGGCACTCACTGAGCTGGGTGCACCTCTGAAATAATCAGAGATTCAGAGACGTCTACTGTGGAGTGAATTTGACGCGCAAATAAAGTGGATTTGAAGCGAGTAAACTGTTCACACGTCTATTTATGCGCGAATAATGCAATTTATCTGCATCTGGTGTTAATACAGCATCGACGACATCACTATATATTTATGCTTCCCAGAGATGGGTTGCAGCAGGAAGGGCAGGCAGGCGCTTCAGTCTCCCCCAGACAAAAAACCAGCAGACTGAGGAAGAGCTTTTTCCCCAGAGCTGTCTTCCTTTTGAACTCTGCCCCTCACTGACTCTTTTGCCCCCCAATACACCCCCCACACTCCTCTAACTTAAACTCCTCACAATCACTGCACTATTTAACATTTGCACATTTAAAGTTTGCACATATTCATTGCACTGATTCATTTACTTGAACTGTACATACCCACAGCACATGGACATTTGTAATTATGTTGATCTATCTGCACACTCCTGATTATTAATAGCATCCTGTACATATATTCATTTATTGTAAATCTGTTCATAGCTAATACACTTGTATATAATGTTGATAGCACATCCATCTGTAAATATTACCATAGTTTTTCTCTAACTGCACTTTATAACTTATACCTGTATCCTGCACTTGCTGCTATTGCACTGCTGGATAGACCGAAACTGCATTTAGTTGCCTTGTACTTGTACATGTGTAATGACAATAAAGTTGAATCTAATCTAATCTAATCTAAAAAAAAAAAATAAAAAAATAAAAATATATATATATATATATATATATATTATTTTTTATATTGTATATATTTCCCAGAGATGGGTTGCAGCTGGAAGGGCATCTGCTTTGTAAAACATAATGCTGGATAAGTTGGCAGTTCATTCCGCTGTGGCGACCCCAGATTAATAAAGGGACTAAGCTGACAAGAAAATGAATGAATGAAAAAAATTTTTAATAAACATTACATTACTGTATGTAAATTCACAGTAAATTATTGTAAGGTAGTTCACGGTAATTTACTGTGATTTTGACACATTAAATTATTGTGGAATGTCAGCCATATAGTGTAACTTTACAGTAGATAGAAAAGTCGAATACTGTGATTTAGCAGTATTATCTTGTAGAATTAACTATATTTTACTGTGAAGTTACAATACGATTACTGTGATTTAGCACTAGGTTGCAGTTTAAATACCTGATTTAACTGTAAAGTTACATTTATATCTCCGATTACTGTAATTTTATATATATATATATATATATATATATATATATATATATATATATATATATATATATATATATATATATATATATATATATATAAATATTCATTTTCTTTTCGGCTTAGTCCCTTTATTAATCCGGGGTTGCCACAGTGGAATGAACTGCCAAATTATCCAGCACATGTTTTATGTAGCGAATGCCCTTCCTGCTGCAACCCATCTCTGGGAAGCATCCATCCACACTCACACTCATACACTATGGACAATTTAGCCTACCCAATTCACAGTAATATATAATTACAGTAATATAATAAATATATATATATATATATATTATTTTTTTTATTTATTTTTTTTACTAGATATTCATCAAGACATTGTTGATTGTAAAGTTGAGATTCATATATATATATATATACATATATATATACATATATATACACATACATATATACATACATATATATACACATATACACACATATATATATACACATACATATATATATATATATATATATATATATATATATATATATATATATATATATATATATATATATATATATATATATATATATACATACACATACATATATATATATATATATATATATATATATATATATATATATATATATATATATGTATATATACACATACATATATATATATATATATATATATATATATATATATATATATATATATATATATATATATATATATATATATATATAAACATTTTACCCAACATTTGCAACCCAGCATTTTATAAGTGTACTTATAAGAAGTAAAACATTATTATTAAGTAAAGCACTGAATCTCAACTTTAGCCTCAATGTTAGACCATAAATGCAAGAAAATAAAGACAGCTGCATCATCATTCCATAAGATGTTTCATCTTTAGCCTTGACCCGGGTGTAAACTTCACTTTTATGTTGTACATTTGATTCTCCTCCTGCTCGTGAAAAAGAGACAAGGATAAACAGAGCGAAACAGAGAAAGAGATACAGCCCGTGTCTCCCGGGACGGAGATCTTATTAACACCCGAATCGCTGCATTATAGCTGGAACAAAGGAGGTTTCGGTGCGAGGTTGCCATGGTAATATCCCCTGGGCTTTGTCCTAAAGTGCTCCCTAAATTCAATTAGCTTCCCCCAATTACACTATCACAGCGAGCCTGACTAAGCCGCAATGAATCCAGTGTGAGAATCATTTGACCAAAATCAAAATTACCATCCGTGAATGCCAACACGTATATTAAAGTTTACTGCCAGTTAACTCTTTTAAGACCCAGAGAAGCTTACATTCGTAAAGCCAAGATCATGGCACATAAATAAAAGCCTCTTTTAAGGAAAACAAGTGGTCGTAAAAACCCAAGTGTAGGATCTCTTCCAACTCAGCCTTTTCCAACTCAGCCTCATTTTAATAATGTGCTGATACTATACTGAACAAAATATGGTTTTCTTACTTTAAATTTTGTTTCTTGTCTTGTTTCTAGTGCACATGTATAAAAGTTTTTAAAAGCATTTTGTAGATAAGTAAAAATATATACAGAAATAATGAGTCAAAATTAAGTGACAAGCAAAATGATTTGTCAAATGGGGCAAGCAAAATTGTTTTTGTTTTGATATAAAATTATTTTGTTAATTTTGAAATATTATTTGCAACGTCTGAGCTGGGATCGAACCCGCGATTCTTTGTATGGGAGTCGGTTGCTCTAACAAGGAGGCTAAAGACCATGGCCTCTATTGTCTGTCACTAGAGCACCATTTGAAGTGAGGTTTATCTACATAGCACTTCGGTAGCTAGCCTGTTTTATAGCCCGCTAAACCTCACTCCCATCCCGGACGAGCCCCCACGTGTAACCCACCAGCTCTTTTCTGAGCTGGGATCGAACTGGTGATTTTTTGTATAGGAGTTGGTTGCTCTAACAAAGAGGTTTACCTGCATAGCACTTCACTAGCTGGCTTTCGTTACAATCACCCGCCTAAACCTCATTCTCATCCCGGACGAGCCCCCATGTGTAACCCACCAGACCTACTGCACTCAACCTGGTCTGAGCTGGGACTGAAGCGGCGATTCTTTGTATGGGAGTTGGTTGCTCTAACAAGGAAGCTAAAAAACATGGCCTCTAGTGTCTGCCGCTAGAGCACCTTTAGTGGTCAGAGGAAGGAGGTTTACCTGCATAGCACTTCACTAGCTGGCCTCCGTTACACTCACCTGCCTAAACCTCACTCTCATCCCGGACGAGCCCCCATGTGTAACCCACCAGTCTTACTGCACCCAATCCAGTTTGAGCTGGGATCGAACTGGCGATTCTTTGTATGGGAGTTGGTTGCTCTAACAAGGAGGCTAAAAAACATGGCCTCTAGTGTCTGTCGCTAGAGCACCTTTAGCGGTCAGAGGAGGGAGGTTTACCTGCATAGCACTTCACTAGCTGGCCTCTGTTACACTCACCCGCCTAAACTTCACTCTCATCCCGAACAAGCCCCCATGTGTAACCCACCAGTCCTACTGCACCCAATCCGGTCTGAGCTGGGATCGAACCGGCGATTCTTTGTATGGATGTCGGTTGCTCTAACAAGGAGGCTAAAGACCATGGCCTCTAGTGTCTGTCACTAGAGCATCTTTTGAGGTCAGAGGAGTGAGGTTTACCTGCATAGCACTTCACTAGCTGGCCTCCATTACACTCACCCCCTAAACCTCACTCTCATCCCAGACGAGCCCCCATGTGTAACCCACCAGTCCTACTGCACCCAATCCGGACTGAGCTGGGATCGAACCGGCGATTCTTTGTATGGATGTCGGTTGCTCTAACAAGGAGGCTAAAGACCATGGCCTCTAGTGTCTGTCACTAGAGCACCTTTTGAGGTCAGAGGAGTGAGGTTTACCTGCATAGCACTTCACTAGCTGGCCTCCATTACACTCACCCCCTAAACCTCACTCTCATCCCGGACGAGCCCCCATGTGTAACCCACCAGTCCTACTGCACCCAATCCGGTCTGAGCTGGGATCGAACCGGCGATTCTTTGTATGGGAGTCGGTTGCTCTAACAAGGAGGTTTACCTGCATAGTACTTTGCTAGCTGGTCTCCAATAGTCTCATTGTATACATTTCTGGAGATCGTGAATTATGTATCCAAAAGGTATGTATGGCCACATTTACATCTTTACAACGAACACTACGGGGCGGTATGACTCTAACGATAACTTCTGTTTCTTTTTGAGTTATGTTCTGACCGGCTACCTCCATGTGGATGGCTTTTCTGCTGTTACCAGTTTGTCCAGTGGCTTGCACTTATGTCAGCAGACTTGAGACACAGAGAGGAGTTGACCATGGGACGGGGTTCAAGTCTGGCAAAGAACAGAACATGGTGCAAATGTGGTAAGATCTGAAAATGTGATAAAAATCAGGTGACCGCGAAGGCTTTTCTTTCTCTGAATCACTTTTAAAAACAATACTGGCTGGGTTTAAGGACATGGGCAGGTAAATCGGTGCTTTTTAAAACACTTTTTTTGCTTTTTTAAATTGGTTGGATGGTTGGTCAGTCGAGACCAGCCTCTGGTGGATTTACTTGAGAAGAGCAAGCGCAAATGACACTCGCGAGAGTGATTTAACATCTGAAAAAGAGTACACAGAGGCCTCTGGTGGATTCGTAAAAACAAAAACTGCAAAAACATATGGCAAAACAAACATTGCAAGACATATTTTGCGATCTCCAGAAATGTATACAGGGGTACATATCAATAATGAGCCTGGATTGTTCATAAGGGGTCCACAAAGATACAAATTAGTTACATAGTACATGAAAGTACATGTCAAATTAATCAACACAGTGACAATTTTTGTACTATTATTTCTGAAAGTTTATCTACATTCAACTCAAAAAATGTAGCTACACAAAGGTTTTCAGCTGAAATGAACTGTAGACTGCAAAAAGCAACATCATTCAGAAAACATACCCTTTCTGGAGATTGTGAATTATGTAGCCAGAGCTACACATGGCTCTATTTCATCTTTAAAATGAACGCTAGGGGGCGGTGTGACACTGTTAATTTTCACGCTTACCAGCTGACCACTTACCTCCATATGGACGGCTTTTCTTCTGTTTGTCAAATCCATTAACAGTTTGTCCAGTGACTCGCCGCGTACATTGGTGGACTTGTGAAGACAGATAGCAGGCAAAACAAAAACAAAAGCCAAAAATTAAACAAGTAAATAACAGGGTGAGAATGTGGTCAAATCTGAAAACGTGGTAAAAATCAGGTGAGGGCTTTTCGTTTTCTGGATTGCTTTTGAAAACTATCGGTTGGGTTTAGGGATGTGGGTTTTTGGATCAGTCAGTGCTTTTTAAAACACTTTTGGTTGGGTTTAGCGAAGGAGAAGGGTGGGTCAGTTGGTTGGTCAGTCAGTTTGTCGACAGCGGCCTCTTGTGGATTCATGTGAGAACAGCAGGCAGAAATAGCACTCGCGGAAGACATTTGAGATCTGACAAAGCATACACAGCGCCCTCTGGGGCATTCTTAAAAACAAAACCTACAAAAAAAAAACACACCTTCTGGGATTTATTGGGCGCTCTTCAGAAATGTATACAGGGGTACACATGAATAATGAGCCTGGGTTGGCAAAAAATGGTTTTCTTGCTTATTTTTTTGTCTTGTTTCTACTGAAAATACTAAAATGTACCAAAGCAATGGAGAAAAACTGTAATATTGAAGAAAAAAAAAAACTGAAAGTAAGTAAAAGTTGTGGGAAAAAAAAATTGAAAGTCCATTTAACCCATTTAGACATGACACATAAAAACATAATATATGTATGTGATGTTTAATGAATGTTTATGATGAATGTTTAATTACGATTAATAACATTTTCTTTACATGCTGTTCATTCATTCATTCATTTTCCTCACCACAGTGGAATGAACCACCAACTATTCCAACATATGTTCCAGCTGATGCCCTTCCAGCCGCAACCCAGTACAGGAAAACACCCATACACACACTCATACACTACGGCCATGTCAGTTTATCAATTCCCCTATAGCGCATGTGTTTGTACTGTGGGGAAACCGGAGCACCCGAAGGAAACCCACGCGAACACCGGGAGAACATGCAAACTCCACACAGAAATGACAACTTTCCCAGCTGGAACTCGAACCAGCGACCTTCTTGCAGTGAGGTGACAATGCTAATCACTGAACCACCGTGCCACCCTTCTTTGCTGCTTAATCTAGCAGAGTTAAATGAGAAATCAACATTATTAATTTGATACGTGGGTACACTATTTAATACAGTACACTAATTAACCCAATGGTTGCGATTGGTAATATTTGTTGATTTAAAACAACCCAGAATTTCTTCGAGCCTGCAGCACTCCAGGGAATGCAATATGAAGTGGCTCATGATGAATTTATTGCATACATTTGTGGAGAAGCAAAAAAAGCGTGTGTTATAGGAATATCAATACAGTCCGTCTGGAGCTCAGCTCAGCTCATGGTTATTCCAGTGACGTGTTATCCGCACCCAAGGTTCTTCTGCTCTTCATAATGTGTTTTCTATCGCCCTTCAATTTGTTCCGTACATATTGCAGCGTAAATCTGCCTGCTTTCCCTCGCTATCACGTTTTTCTCTCGCTACGTGGTTCTTTTTCATGTGTGTGTGACATTTTGATGGATTCAGATGATCTTTGATTTAAGGATTAGGTTGAGTGATTCTCTATTTGCCGTCTGCAAGACCTTTTTGTCATTGAGTCGAGGAGCGCCGTCACATCTGTGGCTTTGATATTACATCTCTGTCTAACAGCATCGCACTTCAGTGACACTAGAAATAGGCCATTTTTGTGTTCTGAGTTATTCTCGAAGATCTCAATTATACATGCATTGAGAATTTGATATTGTGCTGTATGTATATTTAGGTCAATCCTATGTACAGTACAGTACAGCAAATTCAAATGCATATCAAACTAATTGTGATGTCAAATGCATATCCAGATCCTAAAATTTAGATGTTAGTCCAAGACAAAAACTCAACACAGGCTCATTGTATAGATTTCTAGAGAGGTTTAGGGACGTGGGCAGGTAAATCGATGCTTTTAAAAAAATTTTTTCAATCGGTTGGACGGTCAATTGGTCAGTAGGTCTGTCGACAGCGGCCTCTGGTGGATTTACATGAGAAGAGCAGGCGCAAATGACACTCGCGAGAGAAACTTGAGATCTGAAAAAGCATACACAGCGGCCTCTGGTGGATTCACGAAAACATTCATTCATTCATTTTCTTTTCAGCTTAGTCCCTTTATTAATCTGGGGTGGCCACAGCAGAAGGAACCGCCAACTTATGCAGCGCGTTTTTATGCATCAGATGCCCTTCTAGCCGCAACCCATCTCTGGGAAACATCCACACACACTCATTCACACTCATACACTACGGACAATTTAGCCTACCCAATTCACCTGTACCACGTCTTTGGACTGAGGGGGAAACCGGAGCACCCGGAGGCAACCCACGTGAATGCAGGGAGAACATGCAAACTCCACACAGAAACTGCAACTGACCCAGCCGAGGCTTGATCCAGCGACCTTCTTGCTGTGAGGCGACAGCAACGTAGCTCCTGGGTTTTTCAGGCCTATAGTGACACACTAGAAATAGGCCATTTTTGTGTTCTGAGTTATTCTTGAAGATCTCAATTATATATGCATTGAGAATTTGATATTGTGCTGTATGTATATTTAGGTCAATCCTATGTACAGTACAGTACAGCAAATTCAAATGCATATGAAATCAAATCAATTGTGATATCAAATGCATATACAGATCCTAAAATTTGGATATTAGGTGATTTCAGTTCACTTCAATTGACCTTCCACAAAAGCTGTATTATTTTGCTTGCAGGAACTGCAGCTAAAAAATGTATACTTAAAGGGCACCTATGATGAAAATCATCTTTTGTAAGCTGTTTGAACAGAACTGTGTGTATGTATAGTGTGTCCTCAGTCATATTGGAGTTATAGAAACACAATAAGTCTCTTTTTTTTATTTTCCTGATGTAAAAATCGGATCCAAATTCCTCCCATTTTGATAGCAACCGCAATGTGATGTAGGAGTGTGGTTTCCCCGCCCACCGATTTGATTGACAGCCGCTTATTAACACGTCTCAGTAGTAACGTGTATAATTATATCAACAAGACACAAGATATACAATGTTGAGTCTGATATAAAGTTGACCAGGAGCCACAGAACACACGTGGTTTGTAGTCACTGCTTGTGTTTAACCATAGAGTGAAGGTTTATCATTTGCATGTGTCTAAGACCTTAGTCACCTTTAGCATTTCAAGAAAGTGTAGAACATTATGATGTTTGGAGGTGTAACGAAGATTTATTTAATGCATTTTTATACAGAATTGATATGATTTAGCAAAAAACTTGTTTTTAGTTCAAATATCTACATTTCAAAGTGAAAACAAGACTATTTTACTGAGCACATTGGCAGATAATTTTGCTTGTCTTCAGGAAAACTGTTCATTTTGCCGAAAAAGGTGAAAAAAAAAACATTTTTACTTGATCTAAGAATTTTTTGATATTTTTTTATTAACAAAACAGATTTTTTTGCATTGTGATTACTTAATTACTGTACCTAAATACAGTTATAAAACTGAAGACTGATCGAAAACCCATCCTCTGAAATTTCCTCTCAGATTTTTCCAATATTGTGAAGCCTTATAAAAAAAAATTTAAAAAAAAAAAAAAAAAAAAAAATATATATATATATATATATATATATATATATATATATATATATATACACACACACATTGCTCAGCATATATGAGTACACCCCATTTTGAAAAAATAAGTTTTATATATTTTTATCCATTTCTCAGTGAATATAGGCAATGTATTTTGGTGCATTTATTAAAATAATATTTTAGTCAGCAAACATATTTAGAACTTGAAGGATAATACAATTAAATTAAGATAAACAACAAAATATTGCAAAAAAACAACTACAACCTACAAAATTTCAACTACATTTTTTTTTTTTTTTGCTTCTCTTGATCTTTCCTCTTTTAAAACTTGTGTTTAATATATATATATATATATATATATATATATATATATATATATATATATATATATATATATATATATATATATATAACTCATTTCTAATAACTTTTTATTTCATCTTTTGATGACAGTAAATAATATTTGACTAGATATTCTTCAAGATACTAGTATACAGCTTTAAGTGACATTAAAGGCTTAACTAGGTTAATTAATCAAGTTATGGTATATTAGGTACAAATCATTGTATAACAGTAGTTTATTCTGTAGACAATGTTTACCTACCCCACCACTGTCACCCATTGTTTAGCTTGCTGTGTTAGCATGGTGCTGTGAAATTAGCAGGAGGTTGATACACCATTCTTTACTACAGTTTGACCTGATATAACTCATACAACATCATCTACAACGGCAGAGGTACTAAACAATATTATCTTGTTATTTTACCTCAGAATTCGATTTTCTGTTGTAGCTTCAGGAGGGATTGCAAGACTGACTGGAAAATCTCCATGTGTGATTGTTAAGTTAACCTGAGGAAACTGAAAATGTTACATGACCCCTATCTTATCCCTGATTTGTGGAATTGGTAGTGTTACAACTTTCCCTGTGTTTCAACTACACCCGGTCTCCCCTACTTAAATCACTCTGGACCCCTCACACCCAGCACACTGCCTCTTTGAACTTTTACCTTCTGGTCGACGCTACAGAGCACTGCGCACCAGAACAGCCCGACACAGAAACAGTTTCTTCCCTCAGGCAATCCAACTCATGAACACTTGATGATAATAATTGTGGAACCAACATCACTACTGCTATACACTTTTATACACATATACACTTAGTTAACAACACACTTTACATGCCAATTTGCACAGCTGCACATATAACGTTGTATATTGTAATATACCTGTACATACACTTGTCAATCTGTATATTTGCACTCACTACTTGTATTGTTTTTTAATCTGTTTTTTGTCCTGTCTCTGTAATGCTGTTGCACTGTAGAAGCTCTGTCACCAAAACAAATTCCTCGTATGTGTGAACATACCTGGCAATAAAGCTCTTTCTGATTCTGATTCTGATTAACGAAGTTTTTCTCAGTAGAAAACAAGATCATAGATGTTCAATATGACCCCTTCCAGACACTCGAGTGGCATCAACCCGATACTCGAACTGGTTTCACACTCTCTGTCGCATCTCAGGCGTAACAGTTTGGATAGCTGCAGTTATTCCTTCTTTTAGTTCCTGAATGTGAAACTTCAGAGCTTCCTTAAATCGACGACAGAAAGAGCTTATCTATTTATTTCTTCTCTGCAGAGTTCTCAATGTTCAAAGTTGTGGTATTGTTTTTGAATCACCCTATATATATATATATATATATATATATATATATATATATATATATATATATATATATATATATATATATATATATATATATATCTTTAAAAGCTTTCATTTAAAGCAGAATAAAACAAGACAGGTGGTTCTTTTAAGAACTGAATTTGTGGGAACCAGAAATCCTCAGTAAATGCTGGCGCTTTCTTACCGTGCTTGCGTTGTGAGGATTTGCAGCACAATTGCTGTCAAACCGATGAAAATCGTTTCTTAATATGCTGGCGTTTGTAATTGCATGTGCTTTCTTAAATTGCAAAATCATTAAGCTCTCTCGGCCACCGTAGCGTGAGACTCATGTTTTAGCGTCCTCTGTATGAAGACAGATGTATCAATAGGGGGCAGTGTTGCTTCAGATTTAAGCACACGGAACGATTCACAGCCCAGAAGCGATGAAGCTCTCAGGCAAGAGGAGGAGGATTTAGTAAATGAACAGAGCTGCAGGAGAGAGAGAGAAATCACTGCGAGCTCCAGTCCACACTTCAGGTACGCTTCAGACAGATATAACACTGGCCTTACAATGACCAGTGTTTCCAAAAGCCACAACTGCAGATGCATGTAGATCACACTGCCTGCTGCAGATAGATAGATAGATAGATAGATAGATAGATAGATAGATAGATAGATAGATAGATAAGATAGATAGATAAGATAGATAGATAGATAGATAGATAGATAGATAGATAGATAGATAGATAGATAGATAGATAGATAGATAGATAGATAGATAGATAGATAGATAGATAGATAGACCATACGTTTTCTTAATATATATGTTTTTCTACATTAACAATATGTGTTTTACTTTGTGTGAATGCAATTTTTTTGGATTTAGATTAAATAAAATTTGAACCAAAGATGAATTATACTCTATCAAGAAAGACAACAACAACAAAAAAAAGCTAAAACAAATTAGCAATAATTGCTTTAAGTCAATTCAGAGTATGATGGTTATTTCAGTGTGACGGTGTGATCCGGGATGGATGTGCAGCTCTCTCAGTCCTCAATAATCCTCCAGCTGGACTCAATATTGTGTCAGACCTGCTGTTAGCGCTGTATTTGAGTGACGGCGACGCCACTGACCGCAGATAAAACACAAACCCAAGAGTCTCTTCAGCACTGACCCTTCATCGATCAATATGTGCTGCTCTTCTAGTTAGTACCGTCTCCGTTTACTACCTATCAGACTTTAAGATGAACAGCTCCTCCAGTAAACACAAGAGGACATCGCGTTTGAGTTTTATTGTGTGGTAAAACTGCGGGTGGGAAATTACATTCAATATTTCATCATGTACACAGTGACATCACCTGTTTACTATAACAGCAGGTGATCTGTGCTTATATACAGGGGCGTAGCGGACATTTTAAAAGTGGGGGGGACGACTGTATGAGATCATACGTTCATATAATTATTAATCACCTGTTTCTAAATGGTCTGTCTCTAAAAGTGAGGGGGACGTATCCCCCCCGTTCCCCCCGGTTGCTACGCCCCTGCTTATATATATACATATAATACCTTTAACTGTTTAAAGCTATGAGTTACTAGTTAAAGTTATTAGCAACTATTACGATTATGGTAACTACTAACCATACATTTTCTGATTTTGACTGTAATGCAATAATGTGCACCTTCTGGTCAGGGGCGGACCGGGACAAAAAAATCAGCCCTGGCACTGTAGCCACACCAGGCCACACTACTTATATTGGTGTACAGATGGAGAAATATTATGAGCAGTTCCATCTGTAATAAATGTTTAAACATTTAATGTAAGTGACTGGAACAAAATCAAACCATTTATAACAAATGTATACATACATTCCTTTTCTTTTCGGCTTAGTCCCTTTATTAATCTGGGCTCTCCACAGCGAAATGAACCTTTAACTTATCAAGCATATGTTTTAGGAAACACCCATACATACACTACGGACAATTTAGCCTACCCAATTTACCTAAAATGCATGTCTGGAATTGTGGAGGAAACCAGAGCACTCGGCACCTACACAGGAGAACATGCAAACTCCACACAGAAACGCCAACTGACTCAGCAGAGGCTCGAAGCAGCGACCTTCTTGCTGTGAGGTGACAGCGCCACCCACTGCGCCACCGCGTTTCCCGTTTTTGAGAATATTTCAGTTCATTTTATGCATTTGGCAGCGTCTGATTTTAGAGCCATCATCTCTGACAACACTTACTGCACTTACTGTTTGTTTGACATTCTTGCCAGTTTTTGTTTACGTCCCCAAAACCTCTTATTAGGTCGGATTGGGTCAGCCCATCTCGAAACCAGCTGACCGTTGCCGATTGGGCCAAATGCTTAACATTTATTATTATTATTACTATTATCTTCATCATCATCATCATCATCATCATCATATTCCCATCTTGGAAGAGATAAAAGCTGCCTGCATGTAAAAACAATGCATACAAAACCTTTTTTTTTTAATAATCTGACCGGCCCACATTTAAAAAAAATTATCTTGCCTTTCTGGCATTTGCCGGATGGCCAATCCGCCCCTGCTTTTGGTGAAGCTGCTTTAAACAAGCTGCAGTGAAACAAATGGCCTAATAATGCTGTCAATGACAAATGACAAGCATATGTCTTAAACATAATAATTCAACTTTATAATTATGATTAGTTATATTCCGATGTCATCATTTTACTGTGAATTAACAAACAGGATATATTGAAAGTCTGTTCAAGTCCATCATAATGACTATACAAAACTTTGCATTTTAACCAACAGTAGAACTACACATAGGCACATTATTATTATTATTATTGTTGTTGTTGTTTTACCATATGTTTGAGAATTAACAATAATAATAGCCTACCAATATTAACCTTTATTTTACATCTACAGAATCGTGAAAAAATCGTGATCTTGATATTAAAAAATCGTGATTCACATTTAAGCCAGAATCGTGCAGCCATACTTCCGTGTTCTACTTTGCCAGCATTTAACCGATACCGCCTTTGCAACAAAGTGATACCAGGCCGCACGTGCTGCTGTTTTTGTGCAAAGTCAAGCAAGAGGTCTAACTCTATGCCACCGCATAACTGTAGATGTGTTAAAAATAATGAGAGTAAATATATATATATATATATATACACACACATATACATATATATTGGAGTCCTGATCGGGAGGTAACGTCAGATTCCGATTGATTCTGAAACCACGTGATTGCCTCTAGACATCCCTAATAAAAAAGTTATACAAAGAAACTTGAATTGAACCTTTAGTGTCATAAATGTCCCATTGTAAATGTGTGCAGGGAAAGGAACTGTTTTCCTATCTGAGGGGAATTGCATTGCGGAAGTATGACAATTTAATTTAGTGATTGGTCATGCCATCAGTTTGGCTTTACCTTCCATTAATTACAGCAATTTATACGTCAACAGTGTTCACGGTGACTTTTAGTCAATGACATTCAATAGACACAGGAGATTATAGGAGGTGCTGACAAAAGATGGACACCTCCTTTTAAATGAAATGTTAAAATGGCCCAAAAAAGAAAACATTCAATATTATAAAACCACATTTACATCCCGCAGGGGAATTAGGGTTATGTTAGGGTTAGGTTTTAAGTCCCCACAACTGAAAAAAAAAAATTGATTCATTGAATTTGCATGTTTTATTTAAAGCTGCAGTAGGTGATTGACTTCAGACACATGTGTTGTTTGCTGGTTGAAAGTTACTTGACATTCCAATAGTAATGATTAAAGTAAATGATCTCAATGTGTTTATATGAATTTTTATCATCTGCATAAGGCAAAAGACTAAAAAATGTTCATCCAATTAAAATTTGTTGCTATTGTGTTCTGCTATTTTTATAAATCAAACTGCATAACTTTGCATGCACTGAAAAAAAATATTCAAATCCTTGGATTTACCTATTTTTTTGAAGGTAAGTGGTTGTAAACAATTTATCCGGGCTAAATATATTATTATTATATTATAACAAATTAAGTTGAACATTACTAAATTAAATATGTTTGTTTAATTTCAGCCCATATCAATGGTTTGCAACAATTTTGCAGAAATATATAATTTTTTTTTTTTTTTTAGTGTGACATGCACAATATTGCTTTTATAATCCAATGAATCGCTGGTTAATTTGTTAGTGTTGATTGTTGTTAATGCAACACATCTGAGCATGTTGAAAACCAAAAAATGTTCAATTAGACTGGTAGAAACACTTCAGCTGACAGCAAACTCCCTCAGGCAGCTGCAGTATAAATAATGTCTGCTATATCTCCTAACAAATGTGATCCACATTCTCTTGGAAATTCAGTTTGCATTTAAAACCAAGAACCTCAAGACAAAAGTTATGTCGTGGATCCCAGTTCTAAGAGCATCAAATAATAACTTGACTTCTAGTTAATAATGTGGAAAAGTGTCAGACGGTGGATTTTTGTAATGAATCATGTGTTGAACTGCATCCCAATCATCACAAATACTGCAGAAGACCTACTGGAACCCGCATGGACCCAAGACTCTCACAGAAATCAGTCAAGTTTGGTGAAGGAGAAATCATGGTTTGGGTTTACATTCAGTATGGGGCCGTGTGAGAGATCTGCAGAGTGGACGATCAACATCAACAGCCTGAGGTATCAAGACATTTGTGCTGCCCATTACATTACAAACCACAGGAGAGGGTGAATTCTCCAGCAGGATAGCGCTCCGTCTCATACTTCAAGCCTCCACATCAAAGCTCCTGAAAGCAAAGAAGGTCAAGGTGGTCCAGGATTGGCCAGTCCAGTCACCAGACATGAACATTATTGAGCACTGTCTGGGGTAAGATGAAGGAGGATGTATTAAAGATGAATCCAAAGGATCTTGATGAACTCTGGGAGTCCTGCAGGAACGCTTTCTTCACCATTCCAGATGACTTTATTAATCAGTGATTTGAGTCATTCAGAGATGTATGGATGCAGTCCTCCAAGCTCATGATGGAGTCAGACACAATATTCATTCTGTTTCCACTGCAGCATGAGCACATATTCTATACTGGACATTATTGAAGGTTCAGTGAGCAGACTTTAGTCTAAGCAGAGTCAGACCTTACTGTCCTAATCAAATCATTCATAATCAAGCCATGATCATATTTTATTGTGGTCAAATAAGCGTCATCTAGAGGTCTTTACCTTTCATATAAGCCACTTCTGATACCAAATGATCAACTAGAAATCAAGTTATTAATTGCTGTTCCTAAAACTTGGATAGGCCACAAGACTTTTGTCAGGTAGAGTACTTCAGAAAACAAAAGAGAGCACTTGGTATACATGCTGTCCCTATGCAATCATAAGTGAACCATTTTACACCTCTCTCTATACCTGTATTATTAACATTATTTATATATAGCTCAAGATGATTTACATAATCTAATAATTATGCAACTCTAAGTGCATATTATAATATAACAATGAAAATATTAACAGTGCCAGCTACAGTATTAGAAAGGGTCTTATTATGCTTTTTTACACTTACTGCATGATATCTGTTGTTTTAACATGAAAAAGATCCATACAGTTACACAGTCAGTTATTCCACTTATATGGGGTCACCTGAGACGGTTGCTCTCGGAGGTAGTACCATTAATTCCAACAAATGTGCAATTAAATAAATCATCCTGTGGAAACTCCTGAGAGATCTCCTATCAAGGGAGCCTCGCATTGTAGTCCAGTGTTGTGCTTTCAGAGTGTTTTACGATGAGCTCGACTTCAAAGCCTGACTTTCTGATAGATATTCACAAGCCGAGGCCACTGCGAGGAGAAAGAAAAACAATGCAGAAAGTTCATGTCCGCCCATGTTTTATTCATGTTCCTCACTAACTGGAACAGATAAGCTGCGCTCTTTGTGGGTGTGGACGGGTTGTATAAATGAAGTCTGGCTTTCTCCTTGGGTAAAAGTCGAGTTCGCTTGGGATGTAGCGGAAAATACTGATCACATAAGACCTCAGTTTCTTTGACCCTTTAAGTCTATATTACGAATGAAGATTTCAAAAAGTGAAACTAATAAAAAGCTTCCCAAAATAACTTTGGATCAAATCAATTTTTGGTTATTAGTGACACCGGTGGCCACTCAGTGAACTGCAGACTCAATCTATTGCTCATGCTCACTTCTGTACATATTAAGACTGTCTCATTAAAAGTAAAAAATAAGTTTATATATATATATATATATATATATATATATATATATATATATATATATATATATATATATATATATATATATATATATTATATACTATAATAATGGTGTGCTTTACAATCAGAATCAGTTTTATTGCCAAGTGTGCTTCACACACACAAGGAATTTGTTTTGGCTACAGAAGCTTCCAGTGTACATAAAGTGACAAGTGAAAACACAAAATAAATATGAAAAAAAATAAATAAAATAAAAATGATAAACATTAAACAGATGCGGTTAGTGAAGAAACCTGGATGTAGAGTTGTATGTACAGATTGTTATAAATATACAGGTAATAAGGTGCTGTGTACAAGTGCGAATGAGAAAGTATTGCACATATTTATTGCACAGTAGGGGAATATTTAACTGTTCATAAGGTAGACAGCCTGAGGAAAGAAACTTTTCCTGTGTCTGGCTGTTTTTGTGCTTGGTGCTCTGAAGCGCCGACCAGACGGTAACAGTTCGAACAGGTAGTGTGCTGGGTGTGAGGGGTCCAGAGTGATTTTGCGAGCCCTTTTACTCACTCTGGAAGAGTACAGTTCTTGAAGTGTAGGAAGGGTTGTGCCAGTGATTCGTTCAGCAGTCCGGACTATTCGCTGTAGTCTACGGAAGTCGGTTTTGGCAGCTGAGCCGAACCAGACGGTGATTGAAGTGCAGAGGATGTATTGGATGACAGCTGAGTAGAACTGTACGAGCAGCTCCTGTGGCAGTTTGAACTTCCTCAGCTGACGAAGGAAGTACAGTCTCTGCTGGGCTTTCTTCACAATAGAGTCTATATGAGTGTCCCACTTCAGATCCTGAGAGATGGTGGTGCCCAGGAACCTGAAGGACTCTACTGCAGCCACAGTGCTGTTCATGATGGTGAGTGGGGGGAGTGCAGAGGGGTTTCTCCTGAAGTCCACTATCATCTCCACTGTTTTGAGCGTGTTCAGCTCCAGGTTGTTGTATCTGCACCATAACGCCAGCCGCTCCACCTCCTGTCTGTATGCAGACTCGTCACCGTTCTGGATGAGGCCGATAACAGTAGTGTCGTCTGCAAACTTAATGAGTTTGATGGAGGGGTTAGGGTTAGGGTTACTTAACCCTAGGGTTACCTAACCCTTACAATCACTTACTGGAACAGATGAGCTGGACTCTTTGTGGTTGTGGATGGCTTGTGGAGCATCCAAAAGGAAACCCACGTCAACACGGGGTGAAAATGCAAACTCCAGACAGAAATGTCAACCAAACCAGCCGGAACTTAAAACCAGCAACCTTCTTGCTGTGAGGCGACAGTGCTGACCACTGAGCCACCGTGCCACCAGTGTTAAAACTGAAATTAATTTGAGTAAAACTAGTGCTTTTAATTTGACTTAGGAGATTTCTTTTTTGCTTTAAAGCAAATTGCTTTAAAATAAATCAGGTGAAAATCATATTTCTTTTTCACTTATATGAATATAAACATGCACATTGAGCGAAAGACAGTAGTTTCACTTATTTTCAGTGAAATTGCATCTTGAGTTGCATTAAAGAGCAAACAGGCATCGATATCCACTGTCTGTAATGAACGGTAATCGGTGCTGTCATCTGATAAGCATCCGTGCTAGATGCATTATGAGTTATTTTCTTTAAAGTGGTCTCCTCGAAGAGAAAGCAGACACACTTAAGGAGACGAGATGGTGTTGTGTTGTGTAGTACAGCGCTTTTCATTTTCTGACTCACAATTCTGATGCATCAGGAAAAACAAAGCATAATGCATGTGATAGCATGTATCAACCTGATTAATCCTGCATAGCCTGTAGGAGCACACATTTAATCAAGTTTAAAAGAGAGAAGACAATATTTCCTATTTCGCTGTTTAAAGGGTGTGCTGCAAGTCAAACTATACCACTATTTTGATGTAAATGCATCAAGATTTTGGTCAAAACACATGCAAGAAATAGAAAGTAGTTCCTCTTACAAAAGGGTTTTGATACTTTCCATGTTTGATTTTCTTTTTTATACACATGATTATGCCGTCGAACTGTTGTATAAAAGCAATATACACACTCATAGCAGTGCAATGTTGCTGTATATCTGGCATCTGATTGTACCGATCCCCCTCCTCAACCGCCTTCCTCCCCCGCTGTTCACTTTCTTTCGTGACTCCCCAACCCTCTTCAATTTCGTCCGCGACAACCCCCCGCTCTTCACTTTCGTCCTTCGTCCGCGACACCTCTCCGCCATCCAACAATCACCCAATACCCCCCTCTCCCCCCTACACTTTCGTGCGCGACCTCTCCATCCTCGGGTATTATGCGGGATCCGTTGCCCTGATCTGTTGTGGGACCTCGCAATTCACAAATTAGGCACTGCTGGTGGGACACTAAGGCAGTTGGTTTGCAGCCTCATGCCAAGGCACGCCTCCCACCAGTGCCAATATACAGCCACATTGCACTGCAACTTGTGTGATATTGCAAATATACATATAGTTGAAGTCAGAAATATTAGTCCCCTTGTTTATTTATTATCTGTTTATAACATACTGGGTTTTACAAGACAGAGAGGATCCAGTAGCGAGTGAAGATACTTATTAAGTGAAACAGAAAAACACGTCTCAAAGTGAACAGAAGGGCTGGAAGCCAGAGACAAAGAAAAATAGCAAAAAGTCCAAAAACAAAGAGTTCCTTCTGGTCTAACGAAGTCGTCATCTGATTAACAGACTGCGGTGAAACCCTGAGAGACAAACAGACAGGAACAAGAACAAACAATAGACTGATAATCTGGGGTCTGTTCTTCGTACATGGATTACTCAGTTAGCAGGATTTGGTTATTGACGATTTGACATGATCCAGGATCATAGCGACAGTTCTGGTAGCTCAAACCTGCATAGGAGCAGGTTCATTTCATATAAACAGGATGAGATCGGGTCAGTTCAAGCTAAGATAATACTGAACGTATGTACCAAACGCTGATATTTTCTTACAGTAGTTATATACACTTGGGAAAAGAGTAAATATATAGTTTAACATGCACAATATTCGATTTTTTAAAAAAAAAATAATAATTTATGCAGTCATACATGTGTTTTGATCACTAATATGCTGGTGATTGATATCTTTACTGATATCAAAATGCTTTTTTGATGCAAAATTAATTATTGCAGTTCTTCCTTACACCGATTAAAAAAACTTGTGTAGGCCTAGGCTACGATAATAAAGAAAATCTTCTCTAAATGTAGACCTGAATACATTGATATGCATTGAAATACATGATGAATACTGTTGACACATGAAAGTGTAAAGCCTGCAGCTCACAACAAACATGGAAAGTTATTGCGTGTCATAGTTAACAAACCATTTACTGCTAATTTTATGTTGTTTTGCTCACATGGATAATTGAATATTCATCAGATGATGTCATTACGCTGCTGTGCCTTCAGCCAATCGTTGCATTGCTGCTCATGATTTCGAGGATCGATAAATCTTTCCTTCACAACACACACAGTGACCTTTGATCAGTTCATCCAGACATTTTAATCTGAATCGCGAACTTGTTTGAAGAACCAAATTAGCCAGAGATCAGTTATCAAGATAAACAGATCCGGGATCTGCCAAATCATCTTAGATCATTTAAGCGAGGCACGAAGAACGGACCCCTGCAGTAACCACCGGCTGAATATACAGCCAGCAAAACAAGAATCAGCAGGAGAACACTGATTAAGTCAGCTGATTCGAGAGCACGGTAAACAAACACACACCCTCACACATGGCATAACACATAACATACAGAAAGAACACACAGACCCATAAACTGACACTGGGTTGTTGTAAATGTACAAATAACTGGTCAAATGTTCATAAACCCAACATCTGGTTAACTTTTTTTCAATTATACACTAAAGTGACCCTTTTTAACCCAGTGGCTGTGTTTGTATTTGACCTTTTATTTGGAGTTTACTTATTAGCTGTCATTATACATCTTTATCGTTAATGTAGCTCTTTGTGAATGTAAGAGGTCAGCAAATGTTTGACATTACTCTGTCGGTCATCAGTTACAGTGCAAAAAAAGATTTGTTTCTGGCTTTGGAGTTTGTGCGGAGTGTGTGTGTGTGTGTGTGTGTGTGTGAGTGTGTGTGCACAGGCCTATCTAAAGGGTTAATGGTGCCAGTAAACAGTAAAAATAATAACTTGTAATTCTTCACAACAGGGAAAACCAGCAACAATCAAGAATGCTGACAAGGCTTTGCAGTCAACAAATGTGATTATAATGGAAGCCAATGGGGCAAAAACGGCACCAACATAACGAAAGGGGAGTCAATCTGAACAGTACACAAACCCAAATAACTCCCCTTGAAGATGGAGCTGTGTGCTTGGCACAGTAATGCAGGAGCATGTTGAATATGGCTGTCAGGACCAAAAGCTCCCGCAGAGCATGTTTCTGGCCTGAGGCTCAGAGCTGCACCTCAACATCTCAGGAAAAAATAAAAAACACACAAGTCTTCAACACTGAGCTCTTCAGTGAAGCACGAAACATCGAGATCCTCAGGAGGACTGAAGATCAGGACAGATCCTCCACCTGCACTCTGTGTTTTCTTCAATCCAGTGCTCTTATACAGGAATACAATATATGAAGAGACAAATCTGTTAGAACTAATGAACTCCACAAGAGATTGGTTAAACCTTTCAATCTACTTCTTTCTTATTTTTTCTTGTCTTTTGCTTTTTTGTTTTTGTATTGGTATTTTTCTTCTTCGTCTTCACGTTCTTCTGATTTTTCTTCTTCTTTTCTTTTTTTTCTTCTTTTTGTTGTTGTTCTTCCTCTTTTTCTGGCACAACTGAGTCTGGTCAGTACCTGGATGGGAGACCACATGGGAAAACTAGGTTGTGGTTGGTGTTAGTGAGGCTAGCAGGGAAGACTCAACCTGCAGTATGTGTGAGTCCTAATGCCCCAGTATAGTGAAGGGGACACTATTCTGTCAGTGAGCGCCGTCTTTCAGATGAGATGTTAAGCTGAGGTCCTGACTCTTTGTGGTCATTGATAATCCCATGGCACTTCTGGTAAGGAGCAGGAGTTTAACCCCGGTGTCCTGGCCAAATTCCCTCCATCGGCCCTTAACCATCATGGCCTCCCAATCATCCTCATCCTCTGAATCACCGTCTCTCCAATCCACCTATAGCTGGTGTGTGATGAGCGCACTGGCACCATTGCGATCATCCAAGTGGATGCTGCATTTCTTCTTTTTCTTTTTGCTTTTTTTTCTTCTTTTTTTTATTATTTCTTCTTTTTTTTCTTTTTCTTCTTGTTTATCATTTTCCTTTTTTTTCTTTTTTTTATTTCTTCTTTTTAATAATTTTTTTTTTAATAAGTGACTTGTATGGAGGCTGAAAGAGCTTAACATGCTGCAATTTAAGAAATGTTAAATTACAAAAAATGGCAGCAAATCAATAAAAGACACGTGCTGCAAACCCTAACAACGCAACAGCGCGTTTTCGTAAAATGTTTGCTTTGTAAAAAATGCAGCGGGTTTTCGTAAAATGTTTGCGTTGTAAAAAATGCAGCACGTGTTCGTAAAATGTTCGTGTAGTAAAAAATGCAGCATGTTTTCGTAAAATGTTTGCGTTGTAAAAAATGCAGCACGTTTTCGTAAAATGTTTGCGTTGTAAAAAATGCAGCACGTTTTCGTAAAATGCTTGTGTTGTAAAAAATGCAGCACGTTTTCGTAAAATGTTTGCGTTGTAAAAAATGCAGCGCGTTTTCGGAAAATGCTTGCGTTGTAAAAAAATGCAGCACGTTTTCGGAAAATGTTTGCGTTGTTAAAAATGCAGCACGTTTTCGTAAAATGTTTGCATTGTAAAAATGCAGTGCATTTTCGTGAAATGTTTGCGTTGTAAAAAATGCAGCGCGTTTTCTAAAAATGTTTGCGTTGTAAAAAGCAGTACGTTTTCGTAAAATGTTTGCGTTGTAAAAAATGCAGCACGTTTTCGTAAAATGTTTACGTTGTAAAAAGCAGTACGTTTTCGTAAAATGTTTGCGTTGTAAAAAGCAGTACGTTTTCGTAAAATGTTTGCGTTGTAAAAAATGCAGCACGTTTTCGTAAAATGTTTGCGTTGTAAAAAATGCAGCACGTTTTCGTAAAATGTTTGCGTTGTAAAAAATGCAGCACGTTTTCGTAAAATGCTTGTGTTGTAAAAAATGCAGCACGTTTTCGTAAAATGTTTGCGTTGTAAAAAATGCAGCGCGTTTTCGGAAAATGCTTGCGTTGTAAAAAAATGCAGCACGTTTTCGGAAAATGTTTGCGTTGTTAAAAATGCAGCACGTTTTCGGAAAATGTTTGCGTTGTTAAAAATGCAGCACGTTTTCGGAAAATGTTTGCGTTGTTAAAAATGCAGCACGTTTTCGTAAAATGTTTGCATTGTAAAAATGCAGTGCATTTTCGTGAAATGTTTGCGTTGTAAAAAATGCAGCGCGTTTTCCGAAAATGCTTGCGTTGTAAAAAAATGCAGCACGTTTTCGGAAAATGCTTGCGTTGTGAGAAAATGCAGCGTGTTTTTGTAAAAAATTTGCTGCACATATGCTGTCAAACTGATGATGATCTTTTCTCGCATTTTTTTGTAATTGCACGCGTTTTCTTAAATTGCTGCACGTTAAGTTCTCAGCCACCATAGAGTTGTGCTTGAAAATATAGTGTTATCAATTATATTATCACTGCTACTACTACAACTAATATTAATAATGATAATAAATAAATAAATAAATAAATAAATAAATAGTACAGCAACAACAATAACAGTAGTCAAATTGAAATCATTAAAAACTTTAAAAAAATAAGTCCAAAACAAATATTCGTAATTCAGACTTTGATTTTGTCCCATTGGGTTTTCTCTCTGCCTCTCTTTTTCTCTCACACACACACGGAAATGCTTTGACATTGTGCATCATAAGCAGTTTTATATCCATTTTTGATTAGCACACTTGCATTTCTTGCTAAAATGTATTTGTAAATGGCTCCTTCTTATTTAGCCAGAGCAGTTGAGCAGTTATCAGAGTTTTGGTTGGGTTATTTGTGAGTGGACTGGGCTGTTTTGTTCAGTCAGCTTTTACGCTGGACGATGCAGCTGTCTTGCTGTTCTTGTGCTTTTTTCACTAAAGTTTAAACTGCTGATGCCTTCTGCCTTTACCTGCAGACTTTGGCCTGCCGTTGCGTTCAGCAATCTAGAGGCAATTATAGACAACTGCGTTTTCCACTGGGCTTCCAACATCTACGATGTGGGATATTGTTGGGCTTGGCATGCCTTTTCGTTAGACTTATGGGAAACTTTCTCAAGATAATACATAAATATATAAAATCCACTGTTATTCAGGTATTTATTGTTGTGCTTGTTTATTTTTTATTTTTTTTATTTAGGCTAATTGAGATTCAGTATTTATTAATTCATTCATTAATTAATTCATTCATTCATTTATTTATTCATTCATTTCTTCATTAATTCTAATTAAAGTTCAATATTTATTTATTTATGTATTATTGGCTTTATTTCATTCATTCATTCATTTGTTCATTCATTCATTCATTCATTCATTCATTCATTCATTCATTCGTACATTCATTCATCTATTCTGTCATTCAATCAATCAAACAATCATTCATTCATTTAATCATCCATTTTGTCATTTAATCAATAAAACAATCATTCAATCATTCATTCATTCATTCAATCATTAATTTTATTCATTCAGTCAATCTATCATTAACTTTATTCTTTCATTCATTCATTCATTCATTCATTCATTCATTCAATCAATCATTCATTCATTCAATCATTCATTCATTCATTCATTCATTCAATCAATCATTCATTCATTCATTCAATCATTCATTCAATAATTCATTCATTCAATCATTCATTCATTCATTCATTCAATCATTCATT
Source organism: Danio aesculapii (assembly GCF_903798145.1). NCBI lineage: Eukaryota > Metazoa > Chordata > Actinopteri > Cypriniformes > Danionidae > Danio > Danio aesculapii. Next base: position 72,622,505 of record NC_079439.1, read on the forward strand.
CATTCATTCAATCATTCATTCATTCATCCATTCATTCATTCATTCAATCAATCATTCATTCATTCATTCATTCATTCATTCATTCATTCATTCATTCATTCAATCATTTATTCATTCATTCATTCATTCATTCAATCAATCAATCAATCAATCAAGCATTCAATCAATCATTCAATCAATCAATCATTCGTTCTTTTATCTGTTCAATCAATCATTCATTCAACCAATCATTAGTTTTATTCATTCGTTCATTCATTAATTAATTATTTTATTTATTTATGCTAACTGAGGTTCAAAATGCATTTACTTATTTATTTACTTGTTTATTAATTAATTAATTCAATCAATCATTCATTCATCCATTCATTCATT